>NC_089595.1:22756500-23036500 GCF_019320115.1 Miscanthus floridulus
CCGCCAGCCACCTCAACCATTCAGGTCCTGCGGAGCTGACGCGGACGTGCAGGTGGGCGAACCCTGCCGACCAAGCTGTTTCGGATGCATAAAATCCCATGTCAAGCTGCATAGAAAAGTTTTTATCGTGACGTTGCATAGAAATCAGTAGTTGGATGATTCAAAATTAATTCGTTGCCGTATAGAAACCACTCGCGCGAGAAGTACTTCCATCTAACATAGCCTGACAGAGCTGACGCATGCATGCATGCAAACATCCAATCTAATATCTTTCGTTTTTTCATTATAATTCCTCAACGAAGCATCCGATTCAAAAACGGTTTTCACCATTGAACTTCTGATATTTTTGTGCATGATTCAAGATCCATTGTGAATATTTTTTTTGAAAAAAATAAAAATCATAAATTTGAAATTTGAATCATGCCACGTGATGACCGATTGGATACATAGAATCAATGGTCAAGATGCGTAGAAAAGTTTTTGGCGCTGACGTTGCGTAGAAATTAGTGGTATGATGAATAAAAAATAAATTTGTTACCACCAAAAAACCTCTCCACGAGATGGACAATCAACCTCACACAACCGTGATTGCCTCCACCAACATCATGCTTCTCGCTAATTGGGGTGTATAATTAACATGGGAACAATGCATAGAACATGAAAACCGTAAGCGTAAAACATGGAGACGATCTAGTCTTCTCCAAATTTTGTAATTTGAATCATGGCACGTGATGGCCGATTGGATGCATAGAATCAATGGTTAAGATGTGTAGAAAAGTTTTTAGCGCCGATGTTGCGTAGAAATTAGTGGTTGGATAAATAAAAATTAATTTTGTTACCAGTGTAAAAACCTCTCCGCGAGATGGGCATTCCACCTCACACAACTGTGATTGCCTGCACCAACATCATGCTTCCACTATGAAGGTGTGTAATTAACATGGGAACAATTCATAGAACATGGAGACCGCAAGCGTAAAACATGCAAACGATTTTGTCTTCTTCAAAATTTGAAATTTGAATCATGGCACGTGATGGCCGATTGGATGCATAGAATCAAAAAGTTTTTGTGCCGACGTTGCATAGAAATTAGTGGTCCGATGAATAAAAATTAATTTAGTGGTTTGATGCATAGAAACTGCTCCAACAATGTATAGAACTGTATATCAACAATGTATAGAATTGTGTAGAAACGTACAGATAATTGTTCCAACAATGTATGTCGAAGTGTTCTAACAATGCATACATTTATATGTGTAATTGCTCCAACATTGTATACAAATTTGATGTAACAATGTATAGAATGCATATCAAGTTACAATTTAGCCATGCATAGAAACTTATGCACACAAGCATAGTAACATAGAATCAACAAAAACGAAAAACAATGCGTCGATGACGTTGCCGGAGATGTTGGGGAAGGGGTCGGGGCCTCGCGCTCGTGGCCGGGGAGGGAGCGTCGATGGCTGTTAGGCGCCACCATGTCGCTTGGGGCCGGGATTTGAGGGCGCTCGGCCTCCTGCCTACTGCCGGACCGGCCTCCTTGCCTGCTGCCAGGGCATCCAATGTCGTCGACAACTACACCTTCCCGATCGGGCCTGTTGGCACACATGTGGATGGAGCGCGCACTGCCAGCCACCACCGGCCGGCGAGTCTGCCCCGGACGTCCCCTTGCGCACACGCCTAGCCCCCGCGCCCGCATGAGGCCCTGCACTAGAGCCACGCCGCTGGCACCCTGGCCGCTCGGGACTCTGACCACGAGCCACGTAGGAGGAAGCGGTGGTCGCTGGAGAAGGGCCATGCCATTGTAGATCTGGGAAGGGCGACGGCCACTCCGTCGCCGATGGGAAAGGGCGGGGCCGCACTGCTGTAGGTTGGGGAGGTATGGGGCGGCGGTGTTGCAGGTGGGGTAGGGCGCGGGTGTCGACAAAATATGGTCGATAGTCTACCGAGGGTATGCCCACGATAGTAGATGAATCGGTGGAGGTGCGCGTAATAGGAGCCGGATGGTGACACAAGCATAGAGATAAGCGATTTAGTCAGGTTTAGGCCATCTGGTCGACGTAATATTCTACGTCCCATGTCCTTGGTGGATTGTATTGAATATGAGATGCATTCGAGGGGGTCCCTACCCGCCTTATATAGTCTGGAGGGTAGGATTACAGGTTCATTTAGGTCTAGATCTATTCAGATATATGGTAAGTATTTACAAGGAATACGATATCTATCATATCCGAATAGATCTTCTTTCATCACCAAGATGTCTTCTGATTGCCTTGCGGTGCACGCCGACCAGAGTCGAGCACCGTAGGCCTTGATCTTATGGGATAGACCTTCCCTAGTGGTGTGGCCCATGTACATTGCTGTGGGTACCTAGGGTTATACCCCCCACAGCTAGTCCCCGAGTGCCTTGTATCCACTGAGCAACGCCATCCTGAGCTGGTCCGAGCAGTTTAACTTGGAGTCAGATAGTTAATCTAGCAATCCGACCAGTTTAACTGGTAATCCAATCAACAAAATAAAGTATCGATCAGTTTGACTGGTAATCCGACCAGTTGAACTAGTAATCCGATCAACAAAATAAAGTGCCGACCAGTTTCACTAGTCAACAGGCCTCGAACATACTCAAGTAAGGCTTGCCAGAAGGATGTAAGAAGCTCAAGTTTAAAATTTAAAAAATTCTCCACCTTAGGTGAAGTGTACACACTAAGGCTTCATTGGCGAAGTCAGATGATCATCATCCATGACTTAGTCAAAGAGGATGTTAGTATTGATACATGCACCGCAAGGTCAATGTATACATTGTAGTCCCCGAACCTGATAGTAGGTGAAGAAGACACCTGATGTTAGGATTAAAGAATATCAAGGACTGAAAAAGAAAATGGGAACTTAGCCAGCCATTAAATTTGATACAAGCACCGCAAGGTGCAATGTATACATTGTAGTCCCCGAGCCTGACAGTAGGTGAAGAATGCACCTGGTGTCAAGATCAAAGAAGTACAATGATCAGTTAATCAGAATAACTGAGTCCTAGCTTAGCCGAGCACACAGCCAGCCCCTAGCTTAGCTAAAGACCAGTAAGTGGAAAAATAGTACACTCACTGCTAGGTGAAGTGTACACACTTAGTCCCCAAGCCTGTTGTAAGATAGAGCAGCATCTTGTAGCAAGATCAAAGAAACAAGTGAAAAGGATGAAATCCCCGTGCTTAGCACTAGACATTGGAGTAAAATTTGGAGAGTGCTGAGCACTTGAAAATGGAGAAAAAATGGAGAGTGCTTAGCACTTTACCGTTGGAGAAAATTGGAGAGTGTTTAGCACTTAAACCATGGAGAAAATGGAGAGTGCTTAGCACTACACCATGGAGAAATTGGAGAGTGCTTAGCACTATACCATGGAGAAATTGGAGAGTGCTTAGCACTATATCAACGTGAAATTGGATAGTGCTTAGCACTTGATTGTGGCAAAATTTGGAGAGTGCTTAGCACTTGATCGTGGTGAAATTTGGAGAGTGCTTAGCACTTGGCCATGGAGAAATTTGGAGAGTACTTAGCACTTGGCCATGGCAAAATTTGGAGAGTGCTTAGCACTTGACCATGGCAAAATTTGGAGAGTTCTTAGCACTTGGCCGTGGCAAAATTTGGACAGTGCTTAGCACTTGACCGTGGCGAAATTTGGACAGTGCTTAGCACTTGACCGTGGCAAAATTTGGAGAGTGCTTAGCACTTGGCCATGGCGAATTTTGGAGAGTGCTTAGCACTTGACCGTGGTGAAATTTGGAGAGTTCTTAGCACTTGACCATGGCGAAATTTGGAGAGTGATTAGCACTTGACCGTGGCAAAATTTGGAGAGTGCTTAGCACTTGATTGTGGCGAAATTTGGAGAGTGCTTAGCACTTGACCGTGGCAAAATTTGGAGTGCTTAGCACTATGCCGTGGAGAACATAGGAGAGTGCTTAGCACTATATCATGGAGAAATTAGAGAGTGCTTAGCACTATATTAGGGCAAAATTGGAGAGATAAACTGACAAAGCAGGCTCAGCCGTTCAGTATGCCTAGGGGCCATTAAATCGGCCCAATATCCATTGATGGATAAGTTGGAGGGGTGCGAACGTTGCGACGGAGTTAGCACGATTTCCCAAAAACCCTAAAGGTGAAGGGTCGGGGTCGAACCATACGAATCCACCCACCGTGGCGCACTTCCCTCATTCCTCCTAGCGTATCTTCTTCCTTGCAACCACAAAATACTGGGTGCTTCACCTTCACACACCCTGCTATAGTCGCATTACAACCACAGCGCCTCCTCAATCGAATCTAAGCGTAGCCAAATCGAATCAGATCCGGTCTATGGCGAAGGGTGGAAAGAAACGCAGCCGCTCGAGGCAGAAGAAGTCAGGGAGGGAGGCGGCGAAGAGTATCGGCGAGGTCCACCGTGACTAGGAGTGGGTCAGATCTACATCACACGGGAGACCCTGGAAAAAATGGTGTTTGAAGGCATCCTTCAAGATCAAGTAACTACAAGATGGCGCCCCGCTGTAGGTGAACCATTCCCAACCTCCGATACCAATGAACTTGTTGTATTTGAGGCTCATTTCGTTCGTGGATTTGGGATTCCTACACATCCTTTCCTGTGTTAGCTTCTTGGCTATTACGGCATTAACCTTTGTCATTTCCATCCCAACAACATTCTTCATATCTCCCTCTTTATCAATCTGTGCGAAGCATTGGTCGGAATCGCTCCGCACTTCAACCTCTTTTGCTATTTCTTCTGCCTTAAACCCTTCCTTAGATCTGGGTCCCCCAAAGTGGTCGGTCGAGTTTATCTATAGCTAAGGGATGGCATGGTGAAGGAATACATACAAGTGCCTCTCAATACATCATTGAAGGGATGGAATGCTAAGTGGTTCTATATCCAAAACGAGTCGATCGGATGACATAGACCATTTAGTAGTGCCAAGCACAAACTGATCGGCAAGACCAATCGGTTTGAAGATGACCCAGGTCGATGAGCTTCTATAAATTCTAGGTCAGATGCATAACAATCTTGACGGAGTTGGTGTAGCCATCGACTTCATCGTACGTCGGATCCAGCCAAGCAAGGAGAGGTTCCACCCCGCGTATGAATATACAAGTGATGAAGATACCGCTCGGGAAGCCCCTGAGAAGATAAATAAGGGCGACGCCTATATTCGCCTCCTATAGCTCTTTTCAAGTAACACCAAACTGAGCAACACGGGGCAGCAAGTGGCATATAGCATCACGAATCCATCACCACTGGTAAGAGTGTACTATTGGTAGTCCTTGTAATGTCAAATCTTGTTGATGTTGAAGCATCTTCTTGAAAACTTGTGGATAGGATCATGTTGTGTATGTCTTCGATGTGCCAGATGGGACCTAGCCGAAGGGCGTAGATACTCGTGCAACCCAAGCTCTGGCCAGTCCTCCTTCAGAAAGCAGCTCATCGTCCTCATCCGAGGACATGGTGGAGAAACCTCCCAGGCATCGGTAGCCATCACATGAGAAACAACCGGCCTGAGCATAGCCTATGAAGAAGAAGGAAAAACCAAACACTCTGCCACCATGCAAGAGTTGTGGAATCTCGATTAGAGAGCCTTCAGCACGCCGACAAGTCATCATAGACTGGTCGGATGATGATGAAGATGCAGGCGAGATGCTACAGCAACGAGCTATGTGGATGACCAATCCAACACCGACTGCCAGAGCCTCCAACCGACCAGCCTAAGGTGCAGCCGACTAGACATCCACTCGAGGCAAAGTCCCCGAGCCTAGATGAGGGGCTTCGGCTAGGAGAGCCACCACGGCGAGGTCAGAAGCGCCAAAGGTGAACCGGCTACCTCCGATGTTCTCAAGATTCATGCCAACAACTGAAGGATAAGGGAGCTCTAAGAAGCCCTGGCCATTTAGAGCTGCACATAGGTGATCTAATGAGTAAGTGTCTCTGCCCTAGACTTAGTCCAAGCATAACCAAAGTGGAAGTATTGATGATACGACATCATGTTTCAGGGAAGCGTCGATCGAGGAAGTTCACCCAATCAACATCGGTGATGCTCAGCAGGATGTTGAACCGAGTGCCATGACTATCGGTGCTTAGGGTGCTGGGGCAGGATAGCCAGAAGAAGCATAAGAAATACCCAAAAACTAGGCTGGTCCCTGAGCTGAAGTCCCTGAGCACCCAGAGCAAATGAATGAAGATGTTGCTACCGAGCTGACCAGTCACCTAGAGCCAAGGGCCAATCCCTAGGCTTAGACTCTAGTGATGGATCTTGGCCCCTGCGTTTGACCACAAGCCAATTGGGAGCCAAGGCAGGCGAGGGAGTCCCCCAAGGTGATTGAAGAAATTGAGCGTGAAGCGCCAAATACCCGGGAACATCCTCCTCAGCTTTTGTGGACCTTCGTGTGCCATGGGGATATGATTGAGGTGGCGCAGAATGAGGAGGTGAGCGAGCAGGTGAAGGAGCTCAGGGTGGCACTAGCATCAGTGTCTACGTGGATTGATGTAAGTTAGTCTACATGACCAATTGAAGTTGGAGATTATGCCAGTTAACTGTTGTTTGCCGTAGGAGCTAATGAAGATCTCCGAGAACCATGCATGCTAGCTGAAGTAGGTGGCTCTATCAATTGCTGAGAACCAGAGGTTGCGTGAGTCTATGGAGACTCTAGAGAAGATGCTGGCTGAAGCACACGCCGACCGGGAGAAGGTGCAAGCAAAAAAGATGCAACTAGAGGTGGAGAACTGGGAGCTGACAAATCAGCTAGGTGATGGCATAGACTAGGAGAAAAGTAAGGCCTTAGGCCCCATGGTGTATTGCTTTCATATCCTAAATTCACCCATGCTGGTAGTAATCTTTCATTGGTGTAGAGCTTGATGAAGCGAAGAAGCAAGCAGAGACCGAAGCACGCCTGGCGCGTGATGCCAATGTGGAGGCAGAGACCCAAGCTCTGCTAGTGCATGAAGCCAAAGCGCTAGCAGAGAAAGAAAGAGATGAAGCTCTGATAGCGAAAAAACAACTCACTGAAGAACTGAACCGTAAGTTATTCCTTATGTCAATACCCCTCTTGCTATGAGAAATGTGTTTAAGACAATTGCCCTTCGTATCTGTAGTGATCCAAACTAATAGTCAGGTGCAGTTCCATGACTTCGAGCTCCGGCTAGAGGCCAGTAAAGAAAAGTTGAAGACCATCTCCAACGGGATAAAACCTGTGCTGGATCTCATCAACCAGGAAGTGCCGGAGCCCAATAGAGCGCCGTGGCCAGACATCATCGTGGAGAGGAGCAAGTCGGTGCTGGAGAACTTCAAGCACTATGCTCATGGCATCGCTTGTTCTGTCATGGGCCATGCATTGGCAGTTGTTCGGTTAGTCTACCCCTTAGTGAAGCTTGAACAAATCAACGATGGCTTTGCCCGAAATCTAAGCGACGAGCAAATCACCGCACTAGAGGAGGAGGTGTCCGATTCGGCGATCAAACTGGCGGGCGACATGGATCTGTTCGGTGATGCTGGCAATGAACCATGATAACTTAGAATGTAATAGGCTTGTCAGCATTATGCTGAGCAGTTGTTAATGAAACTTTAGTTTTTAGTATGTATAAAGTGTTAATAGTTAATATTAACGATGCATTATTAGTCCTTTATCTTGTTATCAGCCCCGGCTATCCCACACCCCATGGCATAAAGAGCTTAGCTCCTGTGCATGCTTAGGAATATAGGCATCACTGAGGAGCCACTGCCAATCGCCCATGACGCAGAATGCTACTGCCCATGCACGTTTAGGTGCTAAATCAAGAACACGACTACTTCTAGATAACATGAATGAGAACGTGGCTGGTCGGTGAATCGAATGGCGATAGAATGCATCATCTTAAAGATATTTAGCATGGAGAAAAACAAAAAGATAATTGGAGGAAAATTATGGAGAAAACAATAAATGGAGAAAATATCATGGAGAAAATCATTATTGAAATGCATAAATACACAAGGGGTACATATCTTAGTAGGACGTCTCAAGGATAGAAATGCCTAAGGTGTTCGATGTACTAGGAGTTAGGGATGTCTACACCATCTTGATCGCAAAGTCTATAGGATCCTGATCGGGTTACAGCCTTGACAATGTATGGACCCTCCCATGGTGAATATAGCTTGTGCATCTCATCGGTCTTCTATTTCCTATGGAGTTCCATGTCGCCAACCACGAAGGATCGCTCCTAGATATTGTGGTTGAAGTATTTACGTAGACTGTCTAGGTACTTGGCTATCCAAACACATGTGACCAAGCATTCTTCCTTAAGTCAATCGACGTTGTCTTGTCATGCCTGATCATTGTTCTCTTCATCATAGTTCTCTATCCTTGGTGCTTGGAAAGCGACATCAGCGGGTAACACGGCCTCTGATCCAAACACCAAGAAATAGGGGGAGACTCTAGTGTTGTGATTGGGCTAGATCCTTAGTCCCTAGACCTTAGCTAGTAGTTCTTTGATCCATTTGCCCAGATGTTTTTGATCCTTCTCATATAACCACTTCTTCAGGGTGTCTAAAATCATGTCGTTCGCTCGCTCAACCTGGCCATTAGCCCTAGGGTGCGTGACCGATACATACTTAATGGATATGCACCGATCCTCGTAGAAATCCCAAAAGTCACTGCCGGTAAATGTAGAACCAAGGTCGGTGATGATACTGTTCGGTAGCCCAAACCTATGGATGATGTCATTGAAGAGCTCCGCTACTTTCTTTGTTGTAGACTGGACGAGCGGCTTGTACTCAATCCACTTGGAGAATTTATCAATAGCGACATAAACCCATCGGAATCCACTAGGGGTGTTCTTGAATGGCCTAATCATGTTCAGTCCCCTAGCATGCGAATGGCCAAGAGGTGGGAATCGTCTACAGAGCCTGATCTAGAACATGGATCTGTTTGGCGAAAAATTGGCATCCCTCACACCATCGAACAAGTGTTTTGGCGTCTACGATTGCTGATGGCCAATAGAAACCTACTCGGAAAGCTTTGCTGACTAGACTTCTAGAGGCTATGCGGTTGCCATAGGATCCAGCATGGATTTCTTGAAGCAATGCCACTCCTTCCTGAGATATGCACTTTTGAAGCAATTCCTCCTTTACATTCTTCCGCATTAGCTTACCATCGACTAGCACGTAATGCTTGCTGTAGCAAATTAGGCATTCCATCTTGGTCTTGTCAGCCGGTACATCTGTAGTGGTCAAGTACTTGATAAAAGGCTCTCGCCAATCACTGCTCGGCGCTGAGAATTACTAGGACCAATTACTCAGTAGGGGAAGATTCATGAACTGCTTGCTCCTTCTTAATGGATGGAGTTTGAAGATCTTGGATGAAGACACTAGTCGGGACCTTGGCTCTGGTCAACCCTATCTTGGATAGCTAGGTCGACTGCTTGGTTTTGAAATTGTACGATGTGGTGGTATTCAATACCGTAGAATTTGCCCTCCACCTTTCTGATTTCTGAGCAGTATGTATCCATCTTGTTACTAGTACAAGACCAATCTTTGTTGACCTGATTAATGACTAGTGTGGAGTCACCTTATACCAAGAGGCATTTAATGCCAAGTTTGATGGCAATATAGAGACCATGGAGACAAGCTTCGTACTCGATGGCGTTATTGGAGGCAAGAAAATGAATTCAGAGGACACATCGAAGGTGATCCCCTGATGGAGAAATAAAAAAAGATACCTACCCTAGCACCATCAAGGTGGAGGGAGCCGTCGAAGTACATGACCCAGTGCTCGGGTTGGTCGGCTGAGACAGGAGCCTGCATGTCGGTCCATTCGGCGATGAAATCGATGAGCACTTGAGACTTTATCGTCTGGCAGTCCCTAAAATCAATGGAGTACATGCCAAGCTCTACCACCCATTTAATGATGTGGCCATTGGCTTCCTTATTATGGAGGATGTCGCCCAGTGGATACTCAATAACCACTACTACTTGATATGTCTCAAAGTAATGGCGGAGCTTCCCAGACATAATAAGGATATTGTACAACAGCTTCTGGACCTAAGGATACCAAGCCTTAGACCCATTCAGGACTTCATTGATGAAGTAGATAGGGTGTTGAACTTCATAGGCATGCCCAGCTTCTTCTCGTTCAATGATGATGGTAGTACTAATGACACAGTTGGTTGCAGCGATGTAGATCAATAAGGTTTTGCCAGCTTGTGGTGCCATCATGACTAGAGGCATTGTGAGGAATTGCTTGAGCTTGACAAAGGCCTTGTCGGCTTTAGGCATCCAGGTAAACTTCTCTAAAGCTTTGAGCAGTTTGAAGAATGGCAAACCCTTTTTGCCCAATTGGGATATGAAACGACTTAAAGCCGCCATGCATCCCGTTAGCTTCTAGACATCCTTCACATAGGTCGGCGGTTTCATCTTGGTAAATGCTTCTATCTTCTCTGGGTTTGCTTCGATGCCATGGTGACTAACGATGTTGCCTTGGAGTATATCAGATGGAATGTTGAATATGCACTTAGTGGGATTCAGCTTCCATTGGAATTTCTTCAGGTTTTGGAAAGTTTCTTCGAGGTTGGCGATGAGGTTGCCGGTAGTCTTAGACTTAACTAACACATCGTTGACGTAGGCCTCAACATTCTTCCTGATTTGGTCCTAGAGGCATCGCTAGATAGCCCTCTGGTAGGTGGCACCGGTGTTTTTTAGCCCAAAGGACATGTTGGTGTAGCAATAGGCACCAAAGGGTGTGATGAATGAAGTTTTGATCTGGTCTTCCTCCTTTAAGGAGATCTAGTGATAACCAGAATAACAATCAAGAAAGCACAAGAGCTCACAACTGGCTATTGAATCTATGACCTCATCGATGCGAGGTAAGCTGAAGGGGTCTTTAGGGCATTGTTTGTTGAGATCGGTGTAATCAATGCACATCCTCCATTCATTATTCTTTTTTGTACAAGGACCGGATTGGCAAGCCACTCTGAGTGATACACCTCTTTAATAAAGCCAGCTGCTAATAGCCGAGTTATTTCTGTCCTAATAGCCTCCTTTTTGTCTTGCGTGAATCATCGAAGCTTTTGCTTGATCAGTTTGGTGGTCGGCAAGACATTTAAGGAGTGCTCGATCAGCTCCTAAGGAACGCCAGGCATGTCAGTAGGTTTCCATGCAAACACATCAACATTTCTGCGGAGGAAGCTGATGAGCGCATCTTCCTATTTGGGGTCCAGATGGGCCCTAATCCGGGCCATCTTGCTTCTATCGCCGATCACGAGCTCAACCTCCTTTGTGTCTTTGGACATAGTCATAGACCGAGGTGGCTCCTGAGTCAGGATCGCCTGATCCTCTACTGGGACCTTCTTGGAGTCAGTGATGCAAACCTCCTTTATCTCTTTCACAGTCATAGGTGGTGGAGACGTTGGCACATAGGGTGAGAACACCCTGTTTCGTCGGGATCTTCAACACTAGGTAGACATAATGGGGCATGACCATGAACTTGGCGAGAGCTGGTTAGCCAAGGATGTCATGGTAGGTGGTGTCAAAGTATGCCATGAAGAAGTTCATGTACTCAGTACTGAAGTGGTCGGCCATGCCAAACTAGACTGGCAAGGTGATCTGCCCTAAAGGTTGGGACGCTCTGCTAGGTACAATCCCCCAGAATGGAGAATCAACAGGGACAAGATCATCCTTCGTGAGGCCTAACTCAGTTAGGGCTCTAGCGAAGAGGAGATTGAGGGCACTCCCACGGTCGATGAGGACCTTCTTGAACCGCATGTTGTGGATGGTGGGATCCAACATGAGTGGGAAACACCCTGGGTATGGGATATCTGCCCACTGGTCGGCCCTACTGAAGGTGATAGGGTACTCCGACCAATCTAGATATTTAGGATCGGCGATCATGTCATACTTGGTGATCGACATGACCTACCAAGCTATGAGTTTCTGCTGGTGTTTGCTCTCAGAGGCGTCGTACCCTCTAAAGATTGTGGCGGTGTGGACAGACGCATTAGATGCGGTGCCAGATGAGGAGCTGGAGTCGCCTTCTTGGACTATGTGGATGGATCCTTCTTGATAATCTTCAATCCAGATCATGTTGACGAAGTTGCGTGGCTTCGGCCGAGGTCGATGCATAAAACACAGATCCAAGCGGCATTGTATATTATACATGTAGTTGGAGGTAGCGTTTCACAGGCCATAGGGCTGGGCCTGGTATTTCTCTGTCGAGGCTTCATACTCGGAGAGGCGAAGGCCCGTTGCGAGGGCTGGCCGGCGACGAGCGGAACGCCCTTCAGGAGTAGATGTGACCACGAGATCCGTACCGAGTCGTGCAGGACGACTGGCCCAAACTGGTTGGGTAGATCTATTGTGGGCAGCAATTACCTACTCGTTAGGTTGACTTTGAATTGAACTTACCAGAGCTAGGGTTTCAGCTAGTTTGGTGCCGACCCGATCGATGGAGTCGAGCAGGTCGGTGTTGTCGATCTGCTTCCCTTTGTAGCGGGGAAGCGGACAACAAGTGGTCGGAGTGGGTGAAGATGACGCAGGCATGGTTGGAGCCAGATGTACTGTGGTCAGAGCCAGATCCATCGTGGTCAGAGCCATATCCACCGTGGTCGGAGCCATAGCCGATGCAGGTGAAGCAGTGGTCGACGCAGACTGAATCCACGCCTCCTCTGTGGTCATGGCGATGAAGTCGTCGGAGCCAGTGGTCCAGGTGATCTGGCCGATGGTGAACATGAAGCCGTTCAGCGTAGCCATGGAGCCGGAGATGATGACCATCTTGTTTGCTTGGAGAGCATTACGCACACCCCCTACCTGGCGCACAGGACATAGATTTGCCACCAGACCACGTCCCGAGCGGCTTCGCCAAGCTCCAACCACTAGACCACCAGACCACGTCCCGAGCGGCTCCGCCAAGCTCCGACCACCAGACCACTAGACCACGTCCCGAGCGGCTCCGCCGAGCTCCGACCACTAGACCACATCCCAAGCGGCTCCGCCGAGCTCCGACCACCAGACCATGTCCCGAGCGGCTTCGCCGAGCTCCGACCACCAGACCACGTCCCGAGCGGCTTCGCCGAGCTCTGACCACCAGACCACCAGACCACGTCCTGAGCGGCTTCACCAAGCTCTGACCACCAGAGCACCAAACCACATCCCGAGCGGCTCTACCGAGCTCCGACCACCAGACCACCAAACCACAACCCAAGCGGCTCCACCGAGCTCCGACCACCAGACCACCAGACCATGTCCCGAGCGTCTCCACTGAGCTCCGACCACTAGACCACCTGACCACATCGCAATGATGATCGCCATGAAGAACGGCGCTATAACAACCGCGACCACCGTCACAACAAGCCAAAAAGCTCGAGGACCGGACAACTTCATCGCCACCGACCAGATTTCTATCAAAGATAAGTACACTTCTAATATTTATATTTAATATAATTTTCATTACGACATTTCTCCACAATGTCCTTGTCATGATTATTCTTCAAATAACGTTTGTCCATGTATACAATCTTAAATATAACATACAACTATACTTAATGCAAATCCTCGACCAGTCATGTTGATGCTCGATGTCTCCAGAAAAGGCCCTATCTCCGGCTCCTCCCTACACGTGCATGAGCGTCTGCCCTCTGCGTTATGGGTGGTCGGCAGCAGCTCCATAGCGATGCTTTGTTCTTCCTACATGTGCATGGGCTCCGCGCCCCGCATTATGGTCAACGGGCTAGCTAGGGCTAGAGACTCAGCTACATACTAACTGGTCGGGCAATTTATATTAAGTATAAACACAAACTTCATATTAACACTGATGTTTACAAAGCACCAACTGCTTTATCACATCATGCTCATTTGCAAATGACTGCTGAGCATCATACGCTATTTTCTTCACCACTGATTTTTTCTCTATAATTTATTATTTTGTACATCATGTACTACCATTCTACATATTTATATTGCAGGAATTTCGAGCTATGCTCGGGGACTTCGTCGCTCGCTCCTCGACCTGTGCTTGGGGACTGCCTCGATCACTCTCCGACCATGGCTCGGGGACTTCGTCGCTCGCTCCTCGACCTATGCTCGGGGACTGCCTCGACCACTCTCTGACTACGGCTCGGGGACTTTTCGTCTCGACTACATGCGACTGGCAACTCGCATACAGTTGGGATATTTTTTTCTCACTTAGACCTTGCTACAAGGCTCATACCTCACCTTCCAGCAAGCTCGGGGACTACATCGGTACGATGCACCTGCCGGTGCATCTCGTATCGCCTATACGACGATTGGATTCTCAACTTAACTAGGAATTCTTTTTAGATCCTAGCACCACATGCCTACGTCACCTACTACCAGGCTCGGGGACTAAGTGGGCACACTTCACCTTGTGGTGAATGTGTTTGTTTTTCGATCCCTACGCCTCTGATGATCAAGGACGCTACGCTTCAAGACGCACTTACATTTCTTTTTAGAAATACAAGTGGGCACACTTCGTAGGACAGAAATCTTTTTCTTTCTTCTTAAGAGCACCATACATTCTTCGGACAACCTACTTCTCCGGCGACAATGGTGGTCGGAGATGTCAAGAACTCAAGCCTCACTGTTTGGAGAAGGTTAAAATGGCGTGTCGCATCAGAATACATGGCTGCTCGGGGACTAGCTGTGGGGGTATGGCCCCCTGTATCCTCAAGACAAGACATGGGCCGCACCATCAGAGGTGGCCCAGCTCGTAAGATCAAGGCGTGCACAGCAAGATTACTAGTTGTACTAGATATTATAATAGTACCAAATAGGATACTTTACTTGTAACCCTCCTCCTCCAGACTATATAAGGAGAGGCAGGGGTCCCCTCAGGGAGGACAATCCATCTACACCTCAATGAATACAAATAACAGAGCACAGGACGTAGGGTTTTACGCCACACTGGTGGCCTGAACCTGTATAAATCTTGTGTCTTGTGTCTCTGTAACCATCTGGTTCCTGATTACGCGCACCATCTACCGACAATCTACCACCATGGGCACCCCCCTTGGTGGACTGCCGACCATATTTCATTGACAGCGATGGTCTTGTTGGCATCTTGGAAAGCGGGTCATGCATCCTTAGGATGCTCCTTCCCCCTTGGTGTCATCTGACTCATTGTCCTTGTGCCACTACCTGTTTCTGCTTCTTATCATGGAAAGCTTTGTCCATGCCATAGCATTGCCGCATGATGTGCTAGCTATCCTTGTGAATTGGGCACGGACCATCAAGGAGCTTTTCATAGGCAGCATTGAAATTGAGCTTAGTGCATGGCTGCTCTATGTTGTTGATGAAGTTTTCTAGTCGACGACGACATGACTGTGTAGCCCTTGATCCCTCTAGCCAATCATTATGACGGCATTCACGATTGTCGTAGCGCCTATTGTGATCTTCATAACGCCATTCTTTGCGGTGATCATCATCACAATGTGGGTGGCGATCCGAGCAGGGAAGCATGAGCAATGTCATCCTTGAACTATCGATCAGCTTCTTTGGAGTCTGCGTATGAGTTTGCAACCTTGAGGAGTTCACCGATGGTCTGGGGCCTCTTGCAGTAAAGTTTGGAGCACAGCTCCTGATGGTGATGGAGTCCTCTAGTGAAAGCAGGAGATGGCCTCAGTATCCTCGATGTTGGGGATGGTGTTCCTCGTTTCCAAGAAATGCCTGATGTAGCTTCGCAAAGGTTCCCCAGACATCTGATGGGGTTTCTCCAGATCATACTTTGTGCTAGGCTGCTGACATGTTGCCATGTAATTCTCGATAAAAACTCTCTTAAGATCATCCCAAGATTCGATGGAGTCCTCCCCCTAGCCCATAAGCCAATTATTGGCAGATTAGGGAGAGTATAACAGGCAGATAGTTTGCCATTACATCGCTGTTTCTCCCGGCGGCACGTACGGCGATCTCGTAGAGCTGCATCCACTGCTCGGGATTAGCCTTGCCGTCGTAGGGATTGACCCCTAAAGACCTTGAATCCTATGGGCCACTGTACAGCTTGCAGCCTTGCTAGTGAAGGGGCGAGGTCCCATCAGCTCGACAGTGGGGAGTGGTCGAAGGCCGATGGGGTTGCTGTGTTGGTTGTCATACTCCTGTCGATGTTGGAGTTCTGCCCGATGCCGCTGGGCACAACTGTTCTCAATGCTGATTGCAGGCATTGAGATTAGCATTGATATGGTCATGGGCGTCACCACGCAGGGGTTGATTAACCTCCTAGGTTGGCGTCATGAGCTGGTCGGCCACGCTGATTTCATGGTCCTTATGATCCAGGGTTGATAGCAACATTGCCCTTGGACCCCCCCTTGGAACATCTAGGCTGCTATGATAATGGCTTCCCCCTCGTGGCGAGAGCCATGGGGGTTTCGACTACGAGCCGATACGGTCGAAAAAGATGGAACTGGGTTCTGAATGTCATTCACCTAGGACCTGAGCTACTTTAAGCAGTGCTTGAATCTTGAGTACCTTCAGTGTTGGTGGGAGTCTAGCTAGCTCATGGGTGGCCACACCCATATTGGCGCTCAGTGTCTGCTCCACTTGCTGGTTGTCCACCATGAGGAACTCTTATTGGAGATTATGAGCGACAGGCAGCAGGCCACCTCTGGTGGCTTGGGTGGCGTTTTTTGCTTCTTCATTATGACATCATTGGCGATCAGAGGTCCTAGCTTCGCGCTCATGGCAGTTGGACACTGGTTTCTACATCGACAGCAATGTTGTCAGTGGCTAACCATGAAAAGCTCTCTCCCAAAGCCTAGAGGGAAAGGTGGCTAGCTACTAGTAGAGCCCTCAGAATATGGCTTAGGGCTTTCCTCTAGGATTGTATGGACGTTTCATATGGAAGCTACTGGATTTGTACCATGTTTACCATTGGCGTAGGCTGGTCGGCCTCAGGGAGGTCGATCTGGTGGAGGTCATTGACTGTAGCTACGCTTGGTGTGGTCGGCAAAAAGATGGTGTAGGGTGTCCTAACAGATTGGATCCACACCCACGAGCCCAAAAGAATAGGGTTTCAGCATGCTCTCTATCGGGGCGGGGAGTGGTCGGCTTTGAACGGTATGCCCTTTCCGGAGTTGTTGTGATCACCAAATCTTCATCTTGCCACCTCGAACAACATGCCAAGCATAGTGGCATGGTGACCTTGGAGTGCAAGAACTTTGTCGCTCACTCTAGATTGATCTAAGATCGAATCCACGAGGAACTAGCATTCCTGCTAAGCGATCTATGACCCGATCGATGGATGCGATGAGATCATCAATGCTGATGGATCTCCTAACCCAGTGAATGAGGGCACTGAGATTAGAGATGTCATTATAGATGTTGGCACGAATTAGCATAGGGTGATTCTGCATCAGCCTCCACAATTTCCTCGACACCAACAACACGTCGATGACCCAGGTCATAGATCCGATCAGTGAAGGTCTGACCTGGCTTAGGAAGGATCATGGAGCTCGAGAAGCGGACCATCTAGCTCGCCATGGAATCAGCATGCACACCCCCTACCTGGCATGCCACTGTCGATGAAATTTGGTTGGCAGTCTACCAAGGGGTATGCCCATGATAGTAGATGAATCGGTGGAGGATGTGTGTAATAGGAGCCAGATGGTGACACAAGCATAGAGACATGTGATTTAGATAGGTTCCGGTCGTCTGATCGACCGTAATACCCTATGTCCTATGTCCTTGGTGGATTATATTGAATATGAAATGCATTCATGGGGGGTCCCTATCCACCTTATATAGTCTAGAGGGTAGGGTTACAGGTCGGTTTAGGTCTAGATCTATTCAGGCTATATGGTATGTATTTACAAGGAATACGATATCTATCATATCCGAACAAATCTTCCTTCATCACCAAGATGTCTTCTGAATTGCCTTGCGGTGCACGCCGACCAGAGCCGAGCACCGTAGGACTTTGTAGAACCCTAGTTTTAAGAACAAAACTAGATACACACCTATATGTGAGCCCAGGAAGTCAAATCTCACATATAGCTACAAATAAGGGTACTATCGAAAGACAATGCTCAATATATAACATACTTAGTGTAAAGAATATAACCTTAGACATCAAATAGTGGAAAGACAACTCTGATCTTCGGGTGAAGACTCCAATTCCATAGGGACAACTGACTGGTTGATCACAAGCCTAATTCCTTCAAACTCTAGCAATCTGGTACCCATTCAGGATTTTTCCAAAGATTTAAAAAGTAAAGCAAGCGTAAGTATATGTCGTACTCAACAAATATAACATGGGGTTAATGAGGCTCAAAAGGGTGACACTGGCTTACTACGATTAGCTTTTAATGAGTCATGATTTTAGCAATTGAGTAGCAACAAGTTTATCACAAGCTCATGTAAACATGATTAGGTAAACATGAATAATGAATAGCATAAACAGTCATCATTAGTGAGCATCTTCATCATCAGTATCATTAATGTTCATCATCTATTTTGTAAATGTTCTAAGGCCACTCGTGACCAGTGAGCACGGACTGATATATCAGTTTTACACTCTGTAGAGGTTGTACACTTTCACTATGAGTCATGATTTACCCTTTCGCCTGAGGTAGCTAATCTCTTGACCCACTTCCAAGGAAGGTCAGGTAGGGTTCACTATGAAGCCTTTCAAAGGTTCGTCTAACAAGTTAGGGCCATTAGATTCACTCGAACAAACAGATGTAGAGCCCCCTTCTCGATGGCACAATGACACGTAGCCTATACATAAGGGGATAGAGGCCGCACTATACCTGATTCATCAAGCCATTCTTATGGCAATAAAGGTAACCACTAACAAGCTAGAAAAGGTGCTCATACTGAGCTCAAGCCAGAGCCATGTAGCCCTCACAGCTGTACTGTAAGTCCCAGGATGATCACTTACAGATAAGTCCTTAGGGAGAAGAATCTAGAGCACCATAAAAACAACCCAATGCTCTAGCCCCTTGTTCCATATTGCTAAACAAACATCTTTTAACATTTATTGCATATTCCAGTAGTCAAGTTACAAGATCATGGTTGTGGTTGAGCACTAGCATCATACTACCCAATGCAATAACCCAAAGGCTATCAAGGTACAAGTACAAAAGATATGGATATCCTTAGTGGTAGTCAAGGTAGACACATGCAGCATGAATTAAATGATTAAAGGTGTATTGGACAACAAGGAAGATCCCATACTATACTTGCCTTAAAACTCCGATCCCTTCTACTAAATTGTAACCTCCAAAAGACTTCATTTGGATCACCAACTTCTTCTATTTTACCAACGTACTTCTCACCGACTGGATATGATCATAAAGCACCACACAAGCATCCATGCAATCATACATGAAGCAAATAATAGAACTAAATCAGAATAGTACACCAAACATAATAAACAGCAAGTAAAAAGGTTTTAAAGATGTTCTAGATGTTGCTACGAAAACATAGACACAAAAAGCACGCTAATCAGAACTACAGTTGTAAAGAAACGACTACAGGGTTTTATATTATAAAAGAAAAGAGAGGACTATAAGCTTGATTTATATTAATTAGGAAAAACTATATGAGTAGCATTAATTTAGATTAAACAAATCATATTTATACTTAAAAACTGAGTTGAAACTAATCATATTTTATTTATAAATATTTTGATAATATTTATGCCAATTCAACTTTAACCTGACAAATACAAACTGTCATGTGAGAACATCTAATCAAATTTAATATGTGTATTTAGAATAAACATATTATAATTTAGAAACATATTTATGTTAGCAACTAGTCATGTTAAAACTTATTTGCAAAAGAGCATTGTATATAAATATGTTGCTTTTATTTATAAAAACTAGTTGCATGCATATTAATCAAATTAATATTTAAGCATATATATAAAAGTCACTTGACATGAAAAATGACAACACTAGCATGTAGATCACATCGATACGAATCTAACGTAATTGAAACAACTCGAAACGGACTTAAAACGAATATACGACGACAATATTACGAACTGGTGGTAATTTTGTAATTATCTCGTCTTCATCCTTTGGCCTTCCGTACAGCCATCATACGGTCATGGCAATAGTAGCTGCGTAGGGGTGGGCTCGACTTGTTGCACGAAGGAGAGGATGGCCAGGGTTAGGCAGCACGATGACGACGGCGATGGTGAGAGAAGGAGGAGAAAAATCAAATTTACTACACGAGGGATTTGCCAAACTAGGGGCTCCCCTTACGGTAGTTTTGATGTGCTTTGCCCAAAGGGTTGTTACATATTTATTGAGATAAAAACTCTCCACATCTACATCAATTAGCAATATGGTACTAATTGATGTTGCACCCTCCATATTTACTAATGGGCCTAAATAATCATTAAAGCCCATTAGTAAATAAATGCATGGGTCTTTAGGATTTATTAGGATTATTACACATGAGCTTTGAGCGTTGGAAAAAATAAGAGATTTATTATTTTTGAAATTAATTAATTTCAGTGGATAAAATAATTCTAGAAAAGTCTAGAATTATTATTTAAGCCACGAAAAATACTCTGAAAGCTCTGAAAATTTGGGGGAAATTCCCAGAGACATTATGGAACATGAGAAACCCAAATAAAGTATCTAGGAGCCCATGATAAGATAATTTGGAGCATCCAAAAATTAAATTATGCTCACAGATAAGTAGGAACATGTTCCAAAAAAATCTGGAAAAATTTCTAAGAAGTTTATAGAGATTGATTGACGAATGAGGAACTGAAAGGTGTGATTTGCGTTACAAAGAAAAGATTTTAGGAAGCTTCCAATGAAAACTTGAGCAGAGAAACAAAGAATTTGATTGTAGAAAAAGATAAAAACATGCCGAAGAAGGAAAATCGAACCTACTAACATATTTTAAAGACTTTACTCACTCTCAACACACAAAGAAGCAACAAGCAAATATCACATCATCCAAACGCCCGTCAAAATTAGAAAACTTTGAAAATTCACATTTTTCTTATAACTAAATTTGTGCTAGCTCAAACTAAACTTGGTAAATTTTATCCAAATATTAAAATATTTAATTTTATTTAGTGTTTTCTATGCACAATCGAAAATCGAAAATTTTAGGGTGTGACAAACTACCCCACTTAACAGGAATCTCGTCCCAAGATTCGAAGAGACTAGGGAGAAATAAAAGAAGATCTTCACGCCTCCACACTTCCTTGATTCGGGATTCATGAGATGAAGGAATGAACTTGCATGATAAAGTGGATTTGGGAGTTGCACAAGTTAGCAAGATAAAGGTCAACGATGCTTTGTATAGGATGCTACCCCACTTAACAAGAGTTTTGCTAAACTCTGAATATTCCATACGAAGATCCTCGTGTTGGTGTAGTCTTTAGGGCCTTCCTTTGGATCACAAAGATAGGGATGACAAACAAGCAACACACCAAACAAGACAAGCATGCATCACAACATCAAAACTACACATGCTTCTATAGCAATGGCGAGCATTCGAAGGAGTGGATTATGATAAAAGGCCATCGCAAATTTGAATAAGGTGAGATCAGAAAACTTTAGTAAACCAAACAAATAAAAATCAAGGAGATAAGAAGCAATAGCTCAAAGGAAGCTATCAAGGAGAGAAGAAAATAGGACAAGAATAAGAAATAATCAATTCAACTAGTCAAGGAGATGAAAAAGTAGTTTTGTAGCAAATTCTAAACCTTAAAACGACCAGTTTCTACTAGGCTTACGTCCTATAGTCAGCATTGCTCTGATACCACTTTGTAGCACCTGGTTTTAAGAACAAAACCAGATACACAACATATGTGAGCCCAAAAAGTCAAATCTCACATATAGCTATAAATAAGGGTAATATCAAAAGACAATGCTCAATATATAACGTACTTAGTATAAAGAATATAATCTTAGACATCAAATAGTGGAAAGACAACTCCGATCTTCGGGGTGAAGACTCCAATTCCACAGGGACAACTGACTAGTTGATCACAAGCGTAATTCCTCCAAACTCTAGCAATCTAGTACCCATTCGGGATTTTTCTAAAGATTTAAAAAGTAAAGCAAACGTAAGTACATGTCATACTCAACAAATATAATATGGGGTTCATAAGGCTCAAAAGGCTGACACTGGTTTACTGCGATTAGCTTTTAATGAGTCATGATTTTAGCAATTGAGTAGCAACAAGTTTATCACAAGCCCATGTAAACACTTGATCAGGCAAACATGAATAATGAATAGCATAAACAGTAATCATTAGTGAGCATCTTCATCATAAGTATCATTAGTGTTCATCATCTATTTCGTAAATGTTCCAAGGCCGCTCGTGACCATGAGCATGGCTGATATACCAGTTTTACACTCTGCAGAGGTTGTACACTTTCACTGTGAGTTGTGATTTACCCTTTAGCCCGAGGTAGCTAATCTCTTGACCCACTTCTAAGGAAGGTCGGTAGGATTCACTATGAAGCCTTTCAAAGGTTCGTCTAACAAGTTAGGGCCATTAGATTCACTCGGCAAATAGATGTAGAGCCCCCCTTCTCGATGGCATAATGACATGCCGCCTATACACAAGGGGACAGAGGCTGCACTATACCCAATTCATCAAGCCATTCTTACGCTAATAAAGTTATTTACTAACAAGCTAGAAAAGGTCCTCATACTGAGCTAAAGCTAGAGCCATGTAGCCCTCATAGTTATACTATAAGTCCTGGATAATCACTTATAGATAAGTCCTTAGGGAGAGGAATCTAGAGCACCATAAAAATAACCCAATGCTCTAGCCCCCTTGTTCCATGTTGCTAAAAATATCTTTTAACGTTTATTGCATATTCCATTAGTCAAGTTACAAGATCATGGTTGTGGTTGAGCACTAGCATCATACTACCCAATGCAATAACCCAAAGGTATCAAGGTACAAGTACAAAAGACTAGGATATCCTTAGTGTTAGTCAAGGTAGACACATGCAGCATGAATTAAATGATTAAAGGTGTATAGGACAACAAGGAAGATCCATGCTATACTTGCCTTAAAACTCAGACCCTTTTTCTACTAAATTGTAACCTCCAAAAGACTTCTTCTTGACCACCAACTTCTTCTATTTTACCAACGTACTTCTCACCGACTAGACATGATCATAAAGCACCACACAAGCATCCATGTAATCATACACGAAGCAAACAATAGAACTAAATCAGAATAGTACACCAAACATAATAAACAACAAGCAAAAAGGTTTTAAAGATGTTTTAGATGTCGCTAGGAACACACAGACACGAAAAGCACACTAATCAGAACTACGGTTGTAAAGAAACGACTATAGGATTTTATATTATAAAAGAAAAGAAAGGTTATAAGCTTGTTTTATGTTAATTAGGAAAAACTATGTGAGTAGCATTAATTTAGATTAAACAAATCATATTTATACTTAAAAACTTAGTTGAAACTAATCATATTTTATTTATAAATATTTTGATAACATTTATGCCAAGTCAACTTTAACTTGCAAATACAAACTGTCATGTGAGAACATCTAATCAAATTTAATGTGTATTTAGAATAAACATATTATAATTTAGAAACATATTTATGGTAGCAACTAGTCATGTTAAAACTTATTTGCAAAAGAGCATTGTATATAAATATGTTGCTTTTATTTATAAAAACTAGTCGCATGCATATTAATCAAATTAATATTTAAGCATATATATAATTCACTTGACATGAAAAACGATGACACTAGCATGTAGATCATATCGATACGAATCTAACGTATTTGAAACGACTCGAAACAGACTTAAAACGAATATACGACGCCGATATTACGAACTGGTGGTAATTTCATAATTACCTCGTCTTCATCCTTTGGCCTTCCGTACAGCCACCACACGGCCATGGCAATAGCAGCTGTGCAGGGGTGGACTCGACTTGTTGCACGAAGGAGAGGATGGTCAGGCTAGGCAGCGCAACGGCGACGGCCACGGCGTGAGAAGGAGGAGAAAAATCTAATTTACTACACGAGGGATTTTCTAAACTAGGGGCTCCGCTTATGGTATTTTTGATGTGCTTTGCCCATGAGATTGGTACATATTTATTGAGAGAAAAACTCCCCACATCTACATCAATTTGCAATATGGTACTAATTGATGTTGCACCCTCTACATTTACTAATGGGCCTAAATAATCATTAAAACCCATTAGTAAATAAATACATGGGCCTTTAGGATTTATTAGGATTATTGCACATGGGTTTTGAGCGTTGCGAAAAATAAGAGATTTATTATTTTTGGAATTAATTAATTTCGTGTATAAAATAATTCCAAAAAAGTCTAGAATTATTATTTAAGCCATGAAAAATACTCCAAAAGCTCTGGAAATTAGAGGAAAATTCCCAAAGACATTATGGAACATGAGGAACCCAAATAAAGTATCTGGAGCCCATGATAAGATAATTTGGAGCATCTAAAATTTAAATAAGTGCTAACCCAGTTTATCTAAAATTACCAAAAAGGGGGAGATTGAAAGCTCTAGTTTGGTTTTGGTGAATTGATGAAACCCTAAGTGCTAACCTAGTTTATCAAAGTGATTATGAGATAGGTAGCACTACTCCAAGTGATAAAGCAATGGTGAAAATCATGATGATGGTGATGGCATGGTGATGATCAAATGCTTGGACTTGGAAACGAAGAAAGAGAAAAACAAAAAGCTCAAGGCAAAGGTGAAACTTGATAGGAGCTTTTCCATTTTGGTGATCGAGACACTTAGCGAGTGTGATCATATTTAGGATCGATAGTCATACTATTAAGAGGGGTAAAACTCATATCAAAATACAGTTATCAAAGTGCCACTAGATGCTCTAACTCATTGCATATGCATTTAGGATCTAGTGGAGTGCTAACACCCTTGAAAACATTTGTGAAAATATGCTAACATATGTGCACAAGGTGATACACTTGGTGGTTGGTACATTTGAGCAAGGGTAAAGAAGATACAGTTGAAAAGGAGTTAGTCTCGCTGGTCATAGAGTGACCAGACATGTCCGAAATTGGGATCGGACATGTTCGGTATTTTATCTAGTCTTGGGGTAGTCAGACAGAAGTGACCGGACACGCCCAAAATTAGGACCGGACGCGTCCGATATTTGGACCCGAGGTCAGGGACTAAGTGAAAGTGACTGAACTCTGGCATAGTGGAGTGACTGGACACTGACAAGTTATTGTTTAGCGTCAGGTCAAAGTGATATAGCCCGATGCAAGATTGTAGAGAGCGACTGGACGCGTTCGGTCGCCACACCGGACGCGTCCGGTGTGAATCAGCAAGCCTTAGGTTTTTAGCGCAATAATTCATCAGACGATGGGAGAGTCTGATCGGCCTAGAGCGGCTCTGGAAGCTCTTTGGACTCGACCTAACGCTGCGTCTCCCGGGTCCAATCGTTTTCTAACAGCGCGTCCGATCACGTAGTATTACTGTGCACAGAGATAGCCGTTGGGCACCAATGGCTAAACAATTTGAAAGGGACACATGGCGGTCAGGCTATGACCGGACGCAGCAACTAGATGCATCCGATCACTGTACCAGATGTGTTCGGTCATCCCGCAGTCAGCCCAATAATTAAGCCAACATCTCTATTGTTTGGGGGTGTCTATAAATATCATTTGGCTGGCCCTAGCTCACTCTCTTGATCATTTGCATTGACATAGCAACCTTGTGAGCTGAGCCAAAACCTTCCCACTCATCTCCATCATTGATTCATCATCTTTATGAGATTGGGAGAGAATCCAAGTGCATTGCTTGAGTGTTTACATCTAGAGGCACTTGGTGTTCGTGTTTCGCTGTGGGATTTGCTTGTTACTCTTGGTGGTTGCCGCCACCTAGACAGCTTGGAGAAGTGAGGATCGTCGAGCGGAGGTTGGTGATTGTCTCCGGCTCTGATCGTGGTGATTGTGAGGAGTTCTTGACATTTCCCCGACGGAGAGCCAAAATATACTCTAGTAAATTGCTCGTAGCTTATATGATTCTCATCTTGTGTTGGTTGTGTGGCACCCTATTAAGGGTTTGGCGTGTGATGCCAATTAGCGCATGATCCTCCAAGTGAAAAAATCACCATAACAAGGACTAGCTTGTCGATAAGCTAGTGAACCTCGGTAAAAATCATTGTGTCATCATTTGATTCTGAGGTGATTGGTCTTCATTGGTATTCATTCTTTTGATTGATTGGTTCATTCCTTAACGCGGTTGTATAACAATCTTGCTCTCTCTCTTTACCTTACCGCAAACTAGTTGTCAAGCTCTTTAGTGTAGCTAGTCGTGAGAGCTTGTTAGTTTGGTTAGTATGACTCTTTAGTTAGCCTTTGAGAGCACACTAACTTAGTATAGTGACATAGCCATTGTGTGGATAGAGACTATAGGAACTAGAATTGTGGTAGGTGGCTTGCATTTTTAGTAGGCTAGCGCAACACTCGCTTCGCCTCATATTTGTCTAACTGGTTTGCTAAGTGTTGTTGTAGAAATTTTAATAGGCTATTCACCCCCCCCCTCTATCCATTAGGACCTTTGAAGTGGTATCAGAGCCGTGGTCACTGTGATTTGAGGCTTAACAACCTTTGGTGTAAAAATGGCTTAAATCAACAACACCAAAGCCACCCCAATTTGATGGCTCAAACTATCCCTATTGGAAGGCTAAGATGACAGCATATATCAAGTCAATCAATAGAAAGGTTTGGAAGGTGGTGGAGACCAAGATTGAGATTGATGATGAAGAGGCTCCCACCGCCACCAAAGAGATGCTACTCCAAATAATGACATTGCTCTTAGTGTCATCCATGATGCTTTGGATGAGAGAACATTTGAGTAAATAAAGAACATTGAGAGAGCTCATGAGGCATGGAAGAAGTTAAAGGAATCATTTGAGGGCACTCAAGCCATAAAGGGTGCAAAGGCATACATTCTCAAGGAAAAGTTTGCAAGCTTCAAGATGAAGGGGGATGAGAGTGTGCCAGAGATGTTCCATAGGCTTCAAGTGCTTGTCAATGATCTCAAAGCACTTGGAGAAGACGTGAAGGACAAGAACTTCTCCCATAAGTTCTTGAGATGCTTACCCTCAAGATTTGGCACATTGGTCACTATTCTAGTGAGGATTGGTTTGGACACCATGACACCAAACCAAGTGTTGGGAGACATAATGACTGATGATACATATAAAGATGATGATGAGAAGGAAGAAAAGAAGGAGAAGAAAGATGAGAAGAAGAAGAGTGTGGCATTCAAGGCCACATCATCTAAGGGCAAGGCAAAGCAAGATTCATCAAGTGAAGATGAAGACTTGAGCTTTGACGAGATGGATAATGAGAAGATGGCTCTCTTTGTCAATAGTTTGGCAAGTTCATGATGAAGAAGGGCTACCATGCTAGAAGAAAGACGTCCTCATCAAAGAACAAGGAAGAATCAAGAAGGTGCTTCAATTGTGGAAGCAAAGATCATCTTGTTGCTCAATGCTCATACAATAGCGACAATGATGATGACAACAAGAAGAATAAGAAGAATGACAAGAAGAAAAAGAAAGAGAAGAAGGACAAGATGATCTTTAAGAAGAAGAAGAAGGGTGGTTCATATGTGGTCACTTGGGATAGTGATGCTTCCTTAAGTGATGATGATGATAGTGATGATGACAAGACCACCAAAAAGAAGGAACTTGCAAGCATTGCTATCAATCATAAGCCTTCTCTCTTCGACACTCCATCATGCTTCATGGCTAAGGCCACTAAGGTACAAACTTATGATGATGGAAGTGATGAGGAACATGATAATGAAAAAAATAAAAATGAAAGTGATAGTGATGATGATGAACCAACTAAGGATGAACTACTTGACATGATAGATGATGCTAAAGAACACTTTGATATTAAGAGAAGGGAATGCAAAAGCTTGCATAAGGAACTAAAAGCCCTTAAGCAAGCCTTTGATGAGCCCAATGCATCTCATGATAGGCTAGAGGAAGCCCATGAGAAGCTTGGCAAGGCTCATAAGAAGCTTGAAAAAGCTCATTCCTCTTTGCTTGATGAGCAAAATAAGAAGAAGCATGTTGAGACATGTAATGTAGGCTTAACTTGTGACTTAATTGATGAATCATTTTATAAGCCTATCATTGTTGCTCCCACTAACCCTTCTTGTAGCACTTCCACTTCCACCTCATCTAGTAGTGATGGTTTCACATATGATGCCTCACTAATGGTTGAGAATGAGACCCTCAAGGAGGTCAATGAGATCACTCACACCTTAGCTAAGGCCTATGGTGGTGAGGACCGCTTGCTTATGTGCTTGGGTATCTAAAGAGCTTCTATCTACAAAGAGGGATTGGGACTATACCCCCAAGAAAGGCAAAACGACCTTTGCTCCTCACAAGACTAGTTTTGTAAAGAACAATAGTCGGTTTTGCACTAGTTGCAAGCAAGTTGGCCATAAAGAGCATGAGTGCAAGAACAAGAGCAAAAATGCTAATGTATCCTTAGTTAAGATTAATTCTTTCTATGTGCTTACTAAAGGTACAAATGGTGTGAAAGCTAAGTTCATTGGTACACCATGGATAGGCTCAAAGAAGAAAGCCATTTGGGTGCCAAAGAGCTTGGTCACTAACCTTCAAGGACCCAAGCAAGTTTGGGTACCAAAAAAGAATTGATCTTCTTTTGTAGGTCAATTACAAAGCTAGAGGAAGGCATTGGGTTCTTGATAGTGGGTGCACTTAACACATGACCGGTGATGTAAGAATGTTCAACTCAATCAATACCAATGGCAATGATGGTTATGATAGTATCACATTTGGTGACAATGGCAAAGGAAAGGTCAAAGGGCTTGGTAAGATTGCAATATCCAATAACATGAGCATTTCCAATGTGTTGCTTGTTGAGAGATTGAACTTCAATTTGCTATCCGTGGCTTAATTATGTGATCTTGGATTCAAATGCATATTTAGGGGTAGATGATGTAGAGATCATAAGTGTAGATGGCTCTAACTTGATCTTCAAAGGCTTTAGATATAAAAATATATACTTGGTTGATTTCAATGCTAATGAAGCTCAACTATCTACATGTTTGTTCACTAAGTCTAGCATGGGTTGGTTATGGCATAGAAGGCTTGGTAATGTTGGAATGAAACAATTGAATAGATTGGTTAAGCATGACTTGGTTAAATGTTTGAAAGATGTTGTGTTTGAGAAGGATAAGCTTTGTAGCTCTTGTCAAGTCAGAAAACAAGTTAGGAAACGCCCATCCTAAGAAAAGCATGATGAGCACTAGTAAAGCATTTGAGTTATTGCACATGGACTTGTTTGGGCCAACTCAATACACTAGCATCGGTGGTAACAAATATAGCTTTGTGATAGTGGATGATTATACTAGATACACTTGGGTATTCTTTCTAGTGGACAAAAGTGATGTGTTTGCAACATTCAAATCATTTGTCAAGGGCATTCACAATGAGTTTAAAACAACCATCAAGAGAGTTAGAAGTGGCAATGGTAGTGAGTTCAAGAACACTAGAATTGATGAGCTGTGTGATGAATTTGGAATTAGACATCAATTCTTGGCCAAGCACACTCTACAATCAATTGGCCTTGTTGAGAGGAAGAATAGAACACTCATTGATATGGCAAGGTCTATGCTTAGTGAGTACAATGTTAGTCAATCTTTTTGGGCCAAAGCTATCAACATGGCTTGCTATTGTAGCAACCGCCTCTATTGTCACCCATTGAAAGAGAAGACACCATATGAGCTCTTGAATGGTAGAAAGCCCAACATTACATATTTTTGGGTCTTTGGTTGCAAATGCTATATCTTGAAGAAAGGCACTAGATTGGGCAAGTTTGATAAGAAATGTGATGAAGGATTCCTACTTGGATACTCAACTACTAGCAAAGTATATAGAGTTTGAGTTCGTGATGTTGAATTTGATGAAACTAAGGGTTCACAAGAAGAGAATGAGAACTTGGAAGATGTTAGAGGCATTCAACTTTCAAGTGCCATAAAGAACAAGGATGTTGGTGAATTGAGGCCTAGGCAAGTGGATGATGATGAAGATGATCAAGTGCAAGTGCTCTCTAACTCAAATGTGCAAGATGATATAAATCAAGCTAGTACAAGTGGCTCTCATGATAATGAACAAGATCAAGTGGCTAGTGCATCATCTCAACCCAATGATCAAGCAAGTGCAAGCAATCAAGTTTCAATCCTCCAACCAACCAATATTGCAAGGGATCATCCATTGGACACTATCATTGGTGATATTTCAAGAGGTGTGCAAACTAGATCAAGATTAGCTTCATTTTGTGAGCATTTCTCATTTGTGTCATCCATTGAACCAAAGAAGATAGATGAAGCATTGAAGGATGTTGATTGGGTGAATACTATGCATGAATAATTAAATAACTTCACAAGAAATCAAGTATGGGAATTGGTAGAGAGACCAAAGGGACATAATGTGATTGGAACCAAATGGGTCTTTAGAAACAAGCAAGATCAAGATGGGATAGTAGTAAGGAACAAAGCAAGATTGGTAGCACAAGGATATACACAAGTTAAAGGTCTTAACTTTGGAGAAATATATGCCCCGGTTGCTAGATTAGAAGCAATTAGAATCTTATTAGCCTATGCTTGTTCCCACAACATCAAGCTCTATCAAATGGATGTCAAGAGTGCATTTCTCAATGGTTACATCAATGAAGAAGTATATGTTGAGCAACCTCCTAGTTTTGAAGATGACAACAAGCCCGACCATGTGTACAAGTTGAAGAAGGCATTGTATAGCTTGAAGCAAGCACCTAGAGCATGGTATGAGAGATTGAGGGACTTCCTACTCTCTAAAGGGTTCATGATGGGCAAGGTTAACACCACTCTTTTCACCAAGAAGATTAGCAAAGACTTATTTGTGTTGCAAATCTATGTTGATGACATCATATTTGGATCAACCAAACAAGACTTTTGTGAAGAGTTTGGAAAGATGATGGCTAATGAGTTTGAAATGTCCATGATTGGAGAGTTAAGTTACTTTTGGTCTTCAAATCAAGCAATTAAAGAATGGTACATTTGTGAGTCAAGGCAAGTACATCAAAGTCATGCTCAAGAAGTTTGGCATGAGTAATAGCAAAGCCATTAGTACACCAATGGGAACAAATAATAATTTAGATAGTGATGCCAGTGGCAATATGGTGGATCAAAAATTATATTAGTCTATGATTGGAAGCCTACTCTATGTGACCACATCAAGGCCGGATGTCATGTTTAGTGTATGCATGTGTGCAAGATTTCAAGCCTCACCAAGAGAAAGTCATTTGAAGGCTACAAAGAGAATATTGAGGTACTCAAAGCATACATAAAATGTTGGTTTGTGGTATCCCAAAGGAGCAATGTTTGAGCTAGTTGGTTACTTCGACTCAGATTATGCGGGATGCAAGGTTGAAAGGAAGAGCACCTTGAACACATGTCAATTGTTAGGAAGATCACTTGTTTCATGGTCATCAAAGAAGCAAAATAGTGCTTGCATTATCAATCGCCGAAGCCGAATATATATCCGTCATTAGTTGTTGTGCATAAATACTTTGGATGAAGGCCATCTTGAATGACTTTGGAATCAAGTTCAAGAAAGTGCCATTATGTGACAATGAGAGTGCAATCAAGTTAACCAACAATCTGGTTCAACATGCAATAACAAAGCATATTGATATCCGACACCATTTTATAAGAGATCACCAACAAAAAGAGGATATTTGCATTGAGAGTGTAGGCACTAAAGATCAACTTGCCAATATATTCACTAAGCCATTAGATGAGAAAAGGTTTTGCAAGCTAAACAAATGAGTTGAACATATTGGATTTCTCAAATATGTGTTGATGCACCTCCCCACTTATATGGCATGCCTCTCCTTCGAGCAATCCAAGGTAAAAGTTGATTGGCATGACATACATCCTTGCTAAGGACATGTTTAGTGCATCTAGTCATTTTTCACATTTAATAGGCTCATTCATAAAAATCAAATAATTTTGATGTTTGTATGGTACCACTTTTACTTCTATGCTTAATTTGGTCTAGTGGTAGCATATGACATATTTGTGGGCTTATAAACCTAGTGTTTGATCTAGAAAATGAGCTATAAATGTTTAACTCAATATGGTACAAGATAACCCTTATTTGAAGGTGTGAAGAAGCTTGTCCTTGGATCAAACTAAGTTAAATATCTTTGGCAAGTGATCTAGATTGGACCAAATTTGGGAAAATGATCCTCAACCTATTGATTGACATTGATAATCTCAACCTATTTAAAAATTAAACCTTTGTGGTCATTGATGACAAAGGGGGAGAAATAGTGTACAAAGATAGTGAAAAGATAACAAAGGGGGAGAAATTGAACATAGGGGGAGAGATATGACAATGTAAGGGATCAATTAAAATTTTGAGCACACAAGTAGGAGGAGCAAGCTCATAAACTTGGTGGATGCATTTGAATGTGCATTTCATATGTTTGCTTGCATGGCACAAGTTTTAAATTTCAATATTTATGCTTGCGTGGTATATGCTAGTTATAGGATTGAATGATGAAATAAAAACTAGCATGCATAGGTTAAGAAACTAGACTTGTGTTTATTTTATGAAAACTAGACCCTTGCTTCTAATATTGATCTCATGGGGTATTCTAGTTTTTGTGTATGTCTAGTTACTAATGGTGCTAAGGATGGTATATTGGTGCACTCCGATTGGTATCACGCTTCAAAGGTCCATCTCTTATACTTTAGCATCATTTGGTAGACATTGTCTCCTATATTTCCTATCTAAGCATATGTGCAAGCTATAATCCAAACTCTTAGCACATATATAGGGGGAGCAATTGCTACCATTTAGGGATTCATGAAACTTGTCTATACCCTTTTACACATGGTAAATATGCTTGGGCAAGCAACATAGATTCAAATGAATTTCAATTCATATCTTTGTGAAAGGGTTTTCATCAATTACCAAAAAGGGGGAGATTGAAAGCTCTAGTTTCATTTTGGTGAATTGATGAAATCCTAAGTGCTAACCTAGTTTATCAAAGTGATTATGAGATAGGTAGCACTACTCCAAGTGATAAAACAATGGTGAAAATCATGATGATGGTGATGGCATGGTGATGATCAAATGCTTGGACTTGAAAAAGAAGAAAGAGAAAAACAAAAAGCTCAAGGCAAAGGTGAAACTTGATAGGAGCTTTTTTGTTTTGATGATCGAGACACTTAGTGAGTGTGATCACATTTAAGATCGATAGCCATACTATTAAGAGGGGTGAAACTCAGTATCGAAATATGGTTATCAAAGTGTCACTAGATGCTCTAACTCATTGCATATGCATTTAGGATCTAGTGGAGTGCTAACACCCTTGAAAACATTTGTGAAAATATGCTAACACATGTGCATAAGGTGATACACTTGGTGGTTGGCACATTTGAGCAAGGGTAAAGAAGATAGAGTTAAAAAGGAGTTAGTCGCAGCTGGTCACAGAGTGACCGGACACGTCCAGAATTAGGACCGGACGCGTCCGGTATTTTATCTAGTCTTGAGGTAGTCAGACAGAAGTGACCGAACACGTCTGGAATCAGAACCGGACACATCCGATATTTGGAATCGAGGTGAGCGACTAAGTGAAAGTGGACCGAACTCTAGCTCAGTGGAGTGACCTGGACGCTAATGAATTACTGTTCAGCGTTAGGTCAAAGTGATATAGCCCGATGTAGGATTGCAGAGTGCGACCGGACACGTCCGGTCGCCAGCAAGTCTCGGGTTTTCAGCGCAATAATTCATCAGACGCTGGGAACGCCAGGTCTAGTGTGATCGGACGCGTCCGGTTGGCCCAGAGCGGCTCTAGGAGCTCTCTACACTCGACCTGACGCTGCGTCTACCTGGGTCCGGTCGTTTTCTAACAGCGCGTCCGATCATGTAGTATTACTGTGCGTAGAGATAGTCGTTGGGCTTCAATGGCTAAACAATTTGAAAGGGACACATGGCGGTCAGGCTACGACCAGACGTAGCGACCGGAATGCGTCCGGTCACCACACCAGACGTGTCGAGTGCACACAACCTGCGCAGTCCGGTCAGTCCCGCAGTTAGCCCAATAATTGAGATAATGGCTCTATTGTTTGGGGATGTCTATAAATATCGTTTGGCTAGCTCTAGCTCACTCTCTTGGCCATTTGCATTGACATAGCAACCTTGTGAGCTTAGCCAAAGCCCTCATCTCCATCATTGATTCATCATCTTTGTGAGATTAGGAGAGAATCCAAGTGCATTGCTTGAGTGTTCACATCTAGAGGCACTTGGTGTTCGTGTTTCGCTGTGGGATTCGCTTGTTACTCTTGGTGGTTGCCGCCACCTAGATGGCTTGGAGCAGTAAGGATTGTCGAGCGGAGGTTGGTGATTGTCTCCGGCTCCGATCGTGGTGATTGTGAGGGGTTCTTGACCTTTCCTCGGTGGAGAGCCAAAAGGTACTCTAGTAAATTGCTCATGGCTTGTGTGATCATCATCTTATGTTGGTTGTGTGGCACTCTGTTGAGGGTTTGGTGTGTGATGTCAATTAGCGTGTAAACCTCCAAGTGAGTGAATCGCCGCAACGAGGACTAGCTTACCTGGTAAGCAAGTGAACCTCGGTAAAAATCATTGTGTCATCATTTAATTCTGAGGTGATTGGTCTTCATTGGTATTCATTCTTGTGATTCATTGGTTCATTTCTCAACTCAGCGGTATAACCATCTTGCTCTCTCTCTTTACATTATCGCAAACTAGTTGTCAAGCTTTTTAGTGTAGCTAGTCGTAAGAGCTTGTTATTTTGGTTAGTGTGACTCTTTAGTTAGCCTTTGAGAGCACACTAACTCAGTATAGTGACATAGCCATTATGTGGATAGAGACTATAGAAACTAGAATTGTGGTAGTAGGCTAGCGCAACACTCGCTTCGCCTCATATTTGTCTAACCTGTTTGCTAAGTATTGTTATAGAAATTTTAATAGGCTATTCACCCCCCCTCTAGCCATTAGGACCTTTCACCAGGCGAGGAGGGGCAGTGCCACGCCGACGCTCCTCAGGGAGGGCATGGGGCGACGCTGTTGCCGTCCCATCCGTCGTGCAACAGGGTGTGGCGGCCAGGAGTGGATGGGTGGCGATTAGGGTTTGGTGAAATATATAGGTCCTAGGAAGGTTGGATTGGTGGGCTAGTGGGTGGGCCTGGTGGGCCGGTGGGCTGGTTCGGTTGGGCTGGTGGGAGGATGGTTTGGTGCAACCAGGTAGCTACAGTTTGATGAATAAAAAATGATTTTGTTACCGCATAAAAAAAACTCTCCACGAGATGGACATTTCACTATATGATAATTATTTAATAGAGGAACAATACTTAGAAACCCACGAAACCCTTCCCACTAGGGTATTATTATAAACGAACATTGTAACGACGCCACCCACACCGTGCTTTCCTCTACGTGGATATTTATTTAATAGAGAAACAATGCATACAAACAAATAAAACACTACCAACTAGGGTAGACTATCCATAATGGTCCCATCTCACAACATGTTTCCCACTGTGATGGCCGATTGGGTGCATAGAATCAATGGTCAAGATGCGCATAAAGGTTTTTGTGCCACTTTGCATATAAATTAGTGGTTGAATGAATAAAAATTAATTTTGTTGCTGCGTAAAAACCTCTTCACGGGATGGACATTCCGCTTGACACAACTGTGGTTGCCTCCACCAACATCATGCTTCCCAATATGAGGATGTATAATTGACATGGGAACAATACCTATAACATGGGGACCGTACACGTAAACATGGAGACGATCTCATCTTCTCGAAAATTTGAAATTTAAAAAATAGCACATGATGGACAATTGGATTCATAGAATCAGTAGTCAAGATGCGCTTAAACGTTTTTGGTGCCAACATTGCATAGAAATTAATAGTTCGATGAATAAAAAGTAAATTTGTTGCTGCATAAAAACAGCATAGAACTGCTCCAACAATGTATAGTATTGCGCTCCAACAATGCATAAAAATCGAAGGAAGTTGCAGCACAGATAACTGTTGCAACAATGTATACAAATTTGTTGTAACAATGTATAGGATGCATTAGAGTTTAGCCATGCATAGAAACTTATGCACACAAGCATAAGAACACAAAAAACAGGAAACAATATGCAAATCCTTGGCCGTGTCGTGCTGCGTCGTTGTTGTTTTCCACGCCACCAACCGCCACCGCTGATTCGCACCAGCGCCGCCGTCGTGGACTACACGCCACCAACTGCCACCGCTGCTTCGCACCAGCGTCGCCGCCGTGACTGTGTCATGCAGCAGACCGCCACCACTCGACCAGGCCACACCAGTGGAGATCTACCCGGCCTTCGGTGCTCGGGCTCTAGGGACTCGCCTTCCCAGCACACGTGGGGGAAGGGGCCACCGCTACCACTGCTGGTGGTGGGGGAGGGGTCTGTGAGGGGTCAGGGCGTCCACGCAGGAATGGATCTGAATGTGTAAAGCCTAATTCATTAAGCATAGAACCCACTAAGCATAAAAATCCAAAATCAATTGCACAGAAACCATACCTATGATGTCTCTCGTGCCAAGGTTGATGCAGACATGCAATTCACCATGGGACACCTTGCCGCTGGTGGGGGTGGGGGAAGGGCCCTCCGCCGCCGCTGGTGGTGGGCGAGGGGAGGGGCCGCGCCGCCACTGCTTGGGGAGGCCCTGGTCGCGCCGCCGCTGGTCGAGGAGGGCACAAGGGCACGCAGCCGCTGCTCGAGGAGGCCCTGGTCGTGCCACCGCCTATCGAGGAGGGTGCAGGGGCGCGCAGCCACTGCTTGGGGAGGACGCGGGGCCACGCCGTCGCCGGTCATGGGAGGGGTGGGCCTCCGCCGCCGCTGCTGGTGGGGGAGGGGAGGGGCCGTGCCGCCACTACTCGGGGAGGCCCTGGTCATTCCGCCATCGATCGAGGAGGGCGCAAGGGCACGCTGCCACTGCTCGGGGAGGCCCTGGTCACGCCATCGCCGGTCGAGGAGGATGCAGGGGCACGCAATCGTTGCTCACAGAGGGGCGGGGCCATGTCATCGCCGGTCGGGGAGGGCCAGAGCCGTGCCGTCGTCGGTCATGGGAGGAGTAGGGATGGACGTCGCCGCCAGGAATGATTCGATCTGGATCTGGTCAGGGGGGCTGCCAGACGGGTGGGAATTAGGGTTTAGGAGAATATATAGGGCCCGGAAAGATTGGGCCTGGTGGGCCGGTGGGTGGGCTGGTGGGCAGGCAGGCTGGCAATGGCTGGTTGGGTGGGGAGCTGGTTTGGTGGAATCAGAAAACATAGGTTTAGGCTGGGACGTCCAATAATTATTGGAAACTCTAAGCTCCCAATATATTGTGCCCGGCCAATGTTACCCATGTTTATATTGTCAAGTTGTCAACTGAAATAGAGCAGAGCCGGGCTTCTTGGCCTCTTCCTCCGTTGACTTGCCATCGTAGATACCCGTAGCTCTACCTACCATCCGCTGTGCCCCGCCATTGCATAGGGCCGAGGTCGTCGTTGCGAGCTCCTCCCTCTGCGCGCGTACGCCGAAGCAGCTCGACTCCAAAGTCGAAACAGCGAGCTTAGCGGTGGCGCCACGGCTGGCCCTGAGGGCGGGCAAGCGGGGTGGCCGCCCTAGGCCCCCAATCCCATGGGGCCCCACCCTAGATATACACTCAGTATGTAGCTATATTAGTATATGGCTTGGTTGGTTCGTTAAGGCCCACTGCAGCCTAGTAGCTAGAAGAGTGATCGACGTTCGTGATTTGTCGATTCTGCGAGACTATGATTGCGACTCCTCGAGGCCTGTCCACGCGAGCAACGCTGTTGAAACACAAGTGAGTTGCGACTCCTTTATCTAGGAACCAAATCGGCAAATTCCCGAACACGATTACACGACACAACAACCGCGCGATGTGATCACCCAACTCAACGGCGGCGCCTCGGCGGGCGGCCAACTCGGAGTCAGAGAATCAACGAGCCGAAGTCTCTAGACTCCAACAAGGCATACGTATCTCCGTATGAACTTGGTACCAATGTCCAAAGTCCCCAAAAGGCCAAAACCACCCCCAACGTCCTTGATTTTATATTAGTGTGTATCCGGTATCCGTGGAGAATCCCATGCTGGCGTGCTTGGAATTGAATTTGATTGGATTGGATCCATGTTAATTTTTTGAACTAATTGTTTCTTTAAAGTTTAATGGTATCATGTCATCAAGAAAATATGCCTCCGGTAGTGAGAAAAGAACTATACAACATCTCGAGCAAGTTAAATGGTGTCATTAGTGTCATGAAGAATGAGGTTTTCAACATTACAAACTGGGTTCATCAGTGTTATCAACAACACAAAACAATAATTTTCTAGTGAATTTAGCAAAATTTATCAGGGTCGGCGGACCTTGACAAAGAGGAGCTTCGCCTTTGGTCAGAAGAAATTTTTAATGTAACTTAATATATCTGAGTTGTTTTTTATGTATTACTTTTGCTATGTATTTAAGTGTTTATCAGTAACATTTCATCATTCATGTGTTTTTTTTCTCGAACACGCTAAAAGTTTCGTTATTCATGTATATATAAGGGCCCCAAATTTTTGTTTCGCCCTGGGCCCCTAAAAACTCAGGACCGACCCTGGGTGGCGCCTACGCGTACTAGGTACTGCACTGCTGCGGGGTCCCAGCAGGTGACAGACGTTTAGTTCCAAAAAATTTTCACTCCAAATTATCACATTGAATCTTGCTGCACATACATGGAGTATTAAATATAGACGAAAAAAAAACTAATTGCACAGTTTGATTGGAAATCGTGAGACGAATGTTTTAAGACTAATTAGTCCATGATTAGCCATAAGTACTACAGTAACTCGCATGCGCTGATGATGGCTTAATTAGGCTTAATAAATTCGTCTCGTAGTTTTCAGACGAGTTATGTAATTAGTTTTTTTTATTAGTATCCGAAAACCCCATCCAATATCCCTGAAACATCCGATGTGACATCTAAAAATTTCAATGTGGGAACTAAACATAGTAGGCACCCCACTCCATGTACTGTTCATCATGGTGTGGTCAATCGTCTCTGTCTCTCCCTGTTTTATTGTTTTTTGTTTCTGTTTCTGTTTCTGTTTCTGTTTCAGCCGATGATCTCTATTGTGAATTTATGACGACTTCAGTTTGATAGAGCTTTGGCCTTGCATCCATGTATGTTGACCCAATTGCATTCAGCATCTTCGTCCTGTGAATTTACAGCGTGTTTGGTTTAACAGCTGGCCCCATCTAGCATAGACTGATTCCGCAGAAGTTGGTCCGACGAATTTTCACAGAGTCAAACAGTTGTGCAGGTTGGCCTGTGATTAACTTTTTATGAAATTAAACTTATTTTATGAAATTTCTTTGCAAACCCTTGTGAAATTCCTAGGTTCCAAACAAGTCCAACTATATATTATTCCATGACTTAAACAAAAACAGTAATGTAGGCTCGGATTATTCTGTGACCGATCGGTGCTGCTAACCAAACGCGCTGTAAGTTAACCAGGCCCGGGGAATATGTATGGGCTTATCATCATATCGTATCATATCATCATATCATATCATATCATATCATAATATATAATATATATATATATATATATATATATATATATCAAATCAAATTAAATATTATATATATATCAAATACATATATTATATTATATTATTATTATTTATTATAATATATATATATATTAATTAATTAATATAATAATATCAAATCTTTATTATTATTATTATATATTATCTTTAGTTTTTGAGACATCACAGTCCTACAGTGCCATGTCCCAGCCTTGGCCGTCGGATCCGGTCATCCAACGGTTCTCCACTTGCTACTGCTTTACTGTTCCTGCTCACCGGCCTTATCCTTCCACGGCCTCGCACGTGTGCCCGCGTCCACCTCATGACCGTCGTCGTTTCCTTCGCCCGATCCCTAACCCCGCCTTCTCCGCTCCAGTCATGGGTCCGCCACTCCGTGCTGCCTCGCACCTTACCTCTTCCCCGCCGCCCCCATCAGCTCCTCCGCAGACGGCGGTCAGAGCTCGCTGTCTCCGCTGGCCGCCATGCCTGCCCCTGGCCGCGGACCACCACGCCGGTCCCGGCGCGGCGTCGGCGGCCTCGGTTTGCTGGGCGAACCCCTGCTCGGGCGGCGCACCGATGCGGGGTGCCCGACGTGGAAGCCCCACCAACGGCGGCGCTGTTCGCGTCGGCTTATGCAACCGTCCCCCGGCGGCTCCGCAGCCTCAGCACCGGCGACCTCCACCGTTTCGGCCTGCACGGGTGGCCCCTGCACCAGGCGGCGGCGCGGATCTAGGTCAGGCCTTCGCCCTCGCACCTGATTTCCTTCTCGCTTTGCCCCTGCATCGGATGTTCTATTACCCCTTTACTTCCTGCAGGTTGTGACACAGTTCTCAAGAATTCTTTTCCCAGATTCCATATCTTGATAGTGGTCTAGGAGATATTGGTAATTACCATTCTGTTTTGCTTTCAATAATCAGAGCGGTAATTTTCGTATTGAAATATTGAATAATCAAATTGAAACTGGTGCGCGGTGTGATGATGGATGGGATCAGTGCTGAGTGGGGGCTGAAGTGGGGGTCCGTACCATCCTTTGGCCCTTGATGTACCAGGCATCTATTATGATTCAAGCATGGTCTATTGCTGGATAATCAGATTTGGCTTGTATTCTTCCATGCCATGTGTTTATGACATTGCCTATGCAAGGTTACGGCAGCTCCCCATGCAAGGTTACGGCAACTCTATATTCACTTTGACATATTCATTTAATATGGCCCGTTTAGCATCCTATTACCCCTTTCTTTCCTGCTGGTTGTCACCGAGTTCTGAAGATTTGTTTTGGCAAAAAAAAAGGCTGATTCAGTGAACAAAAACCTAAGATCCACCTCCTTCCCTGGATTGCATGTCTTCCTTGATATTGGTTTAAGAGAGATTGATAATTAGCAAGTTCAATTTTGCTTTCAAGAATGAGAGGTGCTCTTTCCTTTACCACCAACCTAATTTGATGTCCTTGTGCTAAGTATTTTCTGTAATTTTCTTACTGAAAAATCAAACTGAAACTGGTATAGCATATTGTTTACAGCCTTCGTGAATTCTGATGAACATGGTTTAGTTTTGTTGATACATATGAGGTATACTCCATAGTTTATAGATTCTTCTCTGTCAATTTGGCTAAAGTTCTGCTACACATGCATTGATACATATGAGGTAGACACCATTAACCAATCATTAAAAAAAATTCTTGTGTTCGCTCCATCAATATTTGTGTATTATGATATTAAATTCCTCCATGCAGATTTCAAGGTGTATATTCATGCCGTATCTGATTATAAAAATGTCTTACTGTGCTTTTTTCATGCTTTAGATTCAATCGACCGACGACACTCTGCAGGTTCCTCATCGTTTCCTGGCCTTACTATGCAAACACAGCTCCCTTTTAAATCACCATGTGCACTGATTTGTTACAGGTCAGTCTTCTTAGCACACCTTTCTGTATTGGGTTTTTTCATGTGAAGAGGACTAATCAGTTCAGCAACTTTTGTTTTGCCATCCTGATGAACACCCACTGCTTTTAGGTACTTCATTTCATGGTCATCTCTTGGTGTGTGCTTTTGGTATGCAAACACACCTCTCTTTTGAATCAGCATGTGCACTGATTTGTTACAGTTAGTTCCATTAAACAGCAATACTTCATAGGTTACCTATCTTTCTATTACTACAAATATTAATTTTCAAAATAATGCCCTTCAAATCATGTATGTGTTTAATTATGGGAATAAAATAGAGGCCACTGAGACTTGATGATTTGAATGCTCTCATGCACAGTTGGCCACAACTAGTGCTTGCTACAACACGGTGCTCCTATCCTTATATGTGGTTTGTTTGGTCTCAAAGTCAAAACAGAAATCATACTTATTTTGAATAATATGGATCTCAGAATAGTGTGTTAGCAAGAATATAATATTTGAGTCCAAACGAGTTACACAATGCCTGTTTCCAGAGGTAATAAAGCAGTTCTATGAATAAAAATAATTGCCTTTATTTTTCCTGGTATCTTATCTTTATATTTGTATGCCCGTGCTATGCTCAAGCTTTCCGTTAAAAGCCTTCGGCTTGACTACTTAAGCAAGTAAGCCTAACTAAATAAGGAAGTAATTATCTCATTTTTTTAATAAAAAAAAACTTCAAAAACATAGGCACTCTTTGGCATGATTTTACCGGTTCAGCTCAGTAATAAGATAAATAACTACATTGTACGAATATCAACTACACCACTGCTATTATTTTCCTCTATAAACATATGTTTATGATATTGCATAGGCAAAGGTTACATACCTCTCAAATGATTTCAGCATCTCATACATCCAGTTGGGCATAATTGAGGTTTCATGTACCCAGTATCATTTATTGTCTTCTCCTTTCTTTGTCAGATTAAAATTTATGTGAAATAGATTAAGTGTTACCTTTCGTTCTTGCTGTTTCTTATGCCAGCTTCGGTGCTTTTGATATTTCCAAATAGTTAAGAAGAAAAGCAATATTATGTTCATTTAGCAACGAGGTTGGCCCAGACCCTAAACCTGGTTCATATTTTACTTTCCAACAAAGTTATATTAAAGGGTCAGACCCAGTGCCAGAGGCTCTCACATGAGTGGGGTCTGGGGAAGGGAAAAACCGAGGCAACCCTTTCCCCCGCAAAATCTGCGGAGAGGCTGCTTCGAACCCACGACAAGGTGACTCAGTGAGACAGCTCTCACCACTGCACCAGGCCTTATATTGATCTATTAAAAACCTACCACAATCTTCTAATCAGAATGTGCTTGCAGGGATATATAATCAGAGAGTTGGTCCTCATTATTACTGCAACATGGTCTGGATTCTTCATTATTCATGATTTCATTTTCAGTTTGTAGCCTTTGGATGCTTAATCAAGGCATTCAGCCTGATCTTTTTGAACGTTTCGGCTGTACATTGATCTCTATTCAGTGTTTTGTTTTTTTACTACATTATAGCCTCTCATAATAGAGGTCAAACTTTTAACAAGGAGCCTTATTTACTGCTGGGAAGTAAATTTCGTTTCAAATGTTGATGGATAGCTCATGATGAGATAGATTCATCTCTTGTGTAGGCCAAGTTGTTTAGGCCTAAAACGCATTCATACTTGATTTTTTTTACTATTTAAGGTTTTCTTTTCCCTTATGCAAGGTGACGCAGAGAGTCTTAGCAATGAAACTACAGTAAAGTTTGGCCGCAAATGATCTTGTAGAGTATAAAACGTACCTTCTAATGTTTCCCCTGCTTAACAAGGCAATTCTAATTCGGCAACATATTATACGCAAACCAACCAGTCTATGTAAACTTGGAAATTATTAATTAAGACCACTAGATACTGATCTAATGGATGGGATGAGGGGGTTTAAGTGCAAAAAAAAAAAAGGCCGGCGGGTGGGGGGCATAAGCGTAAAAAAATCTCATCTCTCATCCCATCCATTGGATCAACATCTAGTGGTCCTGATCGGTAGTTTTTAAGTTTACACAGGTTGATTGAATTGCGCATGATACGTTGTCAATTTGATCTGACTCTAAACATTATTAGCCTGTTCGGTTGGCTATTTTATATCGTTGCTGGTTCGTGAAGAAGTACTATTGGCTGGTTTATGTGAGAGAAAAATACTATTTTGGCTGAAAATTTATGATTATTTATGAAAAGCCACAGCCAAACGAACAGGCTGTATATGTTGTACGACGATGATTACATCCATCATCCATATGCAATTAATTATAATTTACACCACCCGCAGAGAAGCGCCTCCCCCCCCCCCCCCCCCCCCCCGATAGTACTCCTTAACTGAAAGTAATCATGCCTAGGACCGTCCCACACGCTGTCGCCCGCTAAATTTTAAGTGTGAATGAAAATAATTCAATTAAATACATGGCTAAGGTTTGGGCTAAGATTTTTCTCGAGTTTGTATTCAATTAAATACATCAATGTGGATCTTTAGATTTGAAGATATGAAATGATCTAAGCTCTAATATAGGGTTAGTATTTAGTAAGGATTATTTAGGTGAAAGGTGTTTTTTAATTCCTTCACTATTTTATCATCTTTTTCAAATTATAAGATATTTTAGGTTTTGTACATACATTGTTTTAACTTTGTATCTATAGAGTATATACCTATATAACATTAAATAAGCGAAATTTCTCTCCACCTATTTTTTTCGTCGACCTCCTCTTGCTACACGGATGGTAGAATCCCACTTGTTTTACTTCTCAAACTGTGTTCATGTCCTCCATGTCATATTGATCCGAACTCATGACCTATACTCATATAGGCCCCGTTCGCTTCACTGAAAAAACAAACCGAAACACTGTTCTGACTGATTTGTTGTGAGAGAAAAATATTGTTCCGGCTGAAAAAAAACAAACTGAAAAAAGACGGATTATAAGAGAAGCGAACAGGGCCATACATGTTAGGACAACTCGCGTCAAGCGATAATGAATACGAAATCTGATTCCAAATTTCCAATATGTATTGGGACACACCGTACGTATCTTATATGTGATCCGAACTCATGATTTGCGCTTAGTGGTGATACGGAGTCCAACTAATTTCTATGTATAGGGTTCCGTTGCAACTGAACATGCATATTTGCAAATTAATATTAAAGAGGAAAATTTTCCCTCCCATCTTTTGTCCATCTCCTCTTAACAACCCTAACAATGGAGAGTTTCTTCCGTCCCGCTTTTTTTTACCTCTCAAACTGAACTCACGCCATCCTTGTCTTGTATGTGACCCAAACTCATGACTCATACTCATATGAGTTAGGACAACTCGTGTCTAGCAGTGATGAATACTGAGTCTGATTCCCGTACCTATTGGGTCGCATCCTGCTTATCTCGTATATGATCTACACTTATGACCCGCGCTTATACAAGTTAGAATAACTCATGTCTAGCAATGATATGGAGTTCGATTCCTATACGTATTGGGTTGCTTGGCAACGCACAGACACGTTTCCTAGTGAACCTTAATAAGATTAGCATTTCAGTGTCGGTAGACATTTTAGGCTCGTGGCCTTACGGATGAGTACTTTTATTTTATGGGATGCCTTCTATCTTGTATCTTAGGAATTCTAGGTTATGTCATGGGTAAACAAAAAGCATATATGTAACCACATCTTAATCATGGGTAGCTATTATAATGACTATATTTGGGTTAGTGAAAGATATTAATGGTAGATATGTAGGTGCTGCCTTTTTTTTAGACCCTACTGACAAGTTATTTGCATAGAGTCTCTTCGGATCTTAAATGCCTAGATATTATATACCTCCTTCGTTCTAAATTATAAGGGCGGTTCCATGACTAAAGCTCAATCACCACATTTTAGCCACTTTTAGTCCCTAAAATATTAAATAGGCTGACTAAAAGATGACTAAAAAGTAAATAAAAAATATGACTAAAGGGAATTAGTCCTTTAGTCCCTCGGTAATGCTGGGAAGCCGGGCGTCCGTCTGCTGGGACGCTCTGTTAGTGGGCAGCGACGCCAGGTCCAAGACCCCCCGCTCCTCCGTTTCTTCTAAATAAAATAATCCGCTCATCCACGAACTCGTTCCTATCCGCTCACTTGCTCCTTTCCTCTCGCCTGCTGCCTCCAGCGCTCAGCCGCACGTACTCATTCATATCCGCTCATTTACGCCAATCCGCTCGCCTGCTGCCTCCAGCGCTCGACCGCAGGCCTAGCCAGCCACGGCGTGTGGCCGCCTCTGAGGCGCAGCGCTCGGCCTCTGACCCTGCCAGGTGCGACACGCGACCGCCTCTAAGTCGCGATGCTCTGCCAGGCGCGGCGTGCGGCTGCCCTCTCTAGTTGTGCGGCCGCTGTCTCCCTGCTGCATCGCGCGGCGATGCCTCCTTTCCACGTCGTGCAGACGCCACCGCCGGTGTGCCGCCTACAAGCATTGCCAGGCTACTGGCTCCAGTGAACTCCACACGCCGACGAGCCTCCATTCTCCCAAGCAGCAAGGAGATGTTGCACTGAAAGCGCATGTTGCAAGTGTACGTTCAATTATTTTAGATGTTTTAGAGGTATGTTGCAAGTGTTTCATGTGGATGTTGCAAAAGTAGATCAGGATGTTGCATATGCTGCGGTGGGTGTACATGTATGTTGCAAGCATCTGTTTCAAATATTTCGTCTGTTTTTTCACATGTACATTGGAGATGTGTTTCTTTGGATGATGTATATGTTTCACACATATGGATTTGGATGTTGCATATATTTTGCAATGGCTTTTTCAAGTGTTTCATGTATTATTTGCAAGTTTTTCATATACATGTTTCAAGTGTTTCATTTTGTCTTTAGACACATGTTGCAAATATTTTATCTGGATGTTTCAAAAGTAGATCGGGTGTTGCTGCTGGGGACTCACCTGCAGCAGCCGCCAGCTGCAGGGCGTCGTCGAGCGGGCGCATATGTCCAGGCGAGGGAAGCTGAGGGAGCGCGAGCAGTCCTCGCGTGGGGTCGAGTAGCACGGGCGATGTTCGAGTGGCGCGGGCCCACGTGGACACGCGAAATAGAGTGCAGGCGCCAGCGCCGTCCGGACGCTAGCACTGCCATTAGTCCCTTGGGTTGACTAAAGGGAACTAAAATAGCCAAAAGACACCCACTACCCCTCATTAATGCACCGGCGCCCGCCTCCTCGTATGATTCCTCATCCTCCTCGTCGGTGAAGGAGGCCCGCTCGGCGTCGAGCTCCTGCCGTAGGCCCCGTGCCACGTCCTCCGCATCTCCTCCCTACGTGTCCGAGCTGCCGCCGCCTCCAGCCCCTCCACCCACCGGATCATCTCCTCCGTCGTAGCCGCGCTCCCATGTTCCCAGACTCGGACCCATCTTGGGCGACAGCTCCGGCGATCGCGCCTTCTCGTATCGTCTCTGGCTTCAGGGACTGCCGCGACAGTGACTGGGTCCGCAAACTGGATCCATGGAGGCATGGCTGCGTCGCCACCGTTGCCATGGCCAAGTCCGGCTTGAGCTCCTGATCTGCATCACCAGCGGTGCAAGTCTCCATCACCGGCGGCGGCTTGGGTCTCCAACTAGCGATGGGGGGCGGTGCTGGTGGTGCGGCACGGCGAGGAAGGCGTCGAGCACCGCAGCGGACTCCATGGAGGCGGGCGCGTGGATTGGATTGGCCGGGCGGACCTGGCGGGGAAGAGAGCCGAGCAGGGGCGTTTTGGTCTTTGTTCATCAGTTTTAACGGTCATTACTCCCTGGATCCAAACTAAACTTTAGTCAAGGGAGTAAAGAACCAAACATGCCCTAAGTCATTTAGTTTTCTAGGTACATAGTTTTTGCTATGTATTTAGATATAGCGTATATTTATATTCATAGTAAAATTATTTATTTATATACATAGTAAAAGCTAAGTATTTAGAAAAGATAAAATGATTTATAATTTAAAACGTAGCAAAGCTCCTCTCATCTTGTCTCGTCCGGCAAGAACATGAAACAATCAAGATGTATGGTTCCTTTGTTTACCTGTCTCATTTTCCATGGAAGTAATATTCTTCTCGATGGCTTGGGGTGTCTATAAACATGACCATACATTCATCTCTATAAACACACATATACCCTACTCTTATGAACTCCTTTAAAGTACTTAGTTGTACGTTCACTCTATCAACACGTATCTACGTTCTGTCTCTATGAGCACCTTCGAAGAACTTAGTTGGACCATATTGATGGCATCTCGTCTACCATTGAAAAAATAGTACCGTTAAATCAGTGCAGGCACAGACGCCCACAAAAACGAGTGTATATGCTCACCTCTATGAACACACACGTATACACTACCCATATGAGCACCTTAGCTTCGAAGGACTTAGTTGGACTAGCCTGACGGGCACATCGTCTGCCACCAAAAAATAGAATAAATCAAGGTCGAGGACTTGAAGCTAGATGGACATGCTCCACCACATAGACCTAACCGAGCAAGCTACGCTCGCAATGCGAAAGGCAGGCACTTATCATGCTCTCTCTGTCCCAAAATATTTGACATTTTAGGTTTGGACATGAGATTTGTGAGTAAAAATATGTGGTACAAAAAAACAAGGAGAGAGATAAATGTAGAGATGTATAGAGAAAAAAATATATTGGAAGAAGAGAAATGTATATTGAAAAGTAAAAATGATAATTATTTTAGAACAAATTTGAATCCTAAAACTTTGTTAGGACAGAGGGAGCACATAAGTTACTCCATCCGTCCCAAAATAAATACATGTCTAGCATCCAAATTTTTCCTTTTTTACTTTCTCTATTCCTAAAGTGTAATTATTATATGCTCCAATAAGTTTTGATAGGGGTATAAATGTAATTTCTGTAGTAGCATGGGTCTTTTTTTAGGGAGAACTAGTAGCATGGGTCCTAACACAATCTTAGAGGTGTATTTATATTTATTTTGGAGACAAGGATTATTATCATTTCCTCTCTTTGTGAGGAGTGAAACGAAAATTAAATCACCATTCACAAAATGGGGAGTCCCCGAAAACGAAATCTGGAGTCCCCTGTGTCTTGGTCCATTGGTAGATAACTCGATATGCCGCCATGAATCCTCCTGGGGCGCTCCGGTGCTGCAGAATTCGAGTCCCAGGAGGTGAACGCGGAGCCACGATGGCGTGCCGTGGGGCGCTGCCGCCGGCTACCAGGAGTGGCGGCGGCTGGCTGATTCCTCAGCGCAGGCTTTGTGTGGCGGCCGTGGGCTGTTTCCACCTCAAGTATGGATGCAAGTTGATTTCTTTGAAATTTGCTTTCCTTTTACCTCTGAGACGTCGATTGGAGCTTTGTTTTAGTTTCTCTGAAACTTTCCCCAAATTCACTTGAAGGCTTTTTGAAGTTGCCCTATGAAATGGTTGACACTTGCCTGAAACTCCAAAAACTTCCTCCGATGCATGAAAAATTGCCGAAACACGCTTGAAATTCATCAGCAGCCTTAACACCTTGGATTAATTAGTCGCTGTTGAACCTTATGTAAATAAAATTAGTGCTTTCTGTTTTAAACCACCTTAGATATCGAAGTTTCAGTTAGTTTTATTTTTAAAACTGCCTATTAGCTCTCATATTAAGGAGGTGTTGCATTTTCTGGCCTACTAATTTTTGAGAGAACAAGCTGTATACTGTGAAAATCTGTAATACTAGTGCCTTTGTTTGTTCATATCATATTAGGTCTGGTGTAATGAGTAATGCGGAGTTGTCATTCAGACAACGTGTTATATGTTACACTGCAAGTTTACACTGTGGCAGGTTAGGATTCATCGAGGTTCTTTTGTTCAGCTAGGCATTATAATTCCCTATAAGAATAGTTTTCTTTCTTCCTTTTCAATAGCATAGTTTTCTGGATCGTTTGAAAAACAAAAAATCTTTTTTCATAGTTTAAGGTTACTTGAGTAGCAAAGAATAGTAACATTACTGGACCTTGTTATGCAGGCAAGCAACCGCCCATAGCATTCCTATCACTGTGTTTGGTTGCGCATGGATCACCAAGGGAACAATCTTAGAGATTTCTTTCAAACTAATGGGTGTCAGGTGCTTCAAAGAGTGGAAAACAACTACAGCTTGAAATATTTCACAGAAAATGAGATACGAAACATAACTGATGGGTATAAATCTGTTCTTGGAAGAGGGGGATTTGGTGAGGTCTACAAAGGAACGCAAGAAGACCAAACCTCAGTCGCTGTAAAGAGATATATACATGGGACCCACAAAGAGGTGTTTGCCAAGGAGGTGATAGTGCACTCTCAAATAAACCACAAGAATGTTGTCAGACTCGTGGGCTGCTGCACAGAAGAAAATTCTCTAATGATTGTCATGGAGTTTATCTCTAATGGGAACCTGGACAGCATACTTCATGGCAACAGCACTAACAGTTGGGTTCCCTTCCCTTTGGACAAAAGAATAAAAATTTCCATCGAAGGTTGCTGAAGTATTGGGGTGCATGCATTCCATGTATAGTCCTGTTCTTCATGGTGACATCAAACCTGCTAACATACTGCTAGACGAAAATCTTACACCAAAGATATCAGATTTTGGAATTGCAAGACTCCTTTGTGCTAATGGGCCTCAGAAAACTACCACTATCATTGGTACCATAGGTTACATTGATCCAGCATACTGTGAGAGTGGAATTCTAACCCCAAAGAGTGATGTTTATAACTTTGGGGTGGTTTTGCTGGAAACTGTCACAAGAAATAAAGTAGTTGATGCAACCCTTGCTCAAAGTTTCAATGAGGCCAATACAAGGGTAGAGGATGTACAGCACATGTTCGTCAGTGCTACACAGAACATGAAGTTTCTTGGAGACATTGGACAGTGAGCAGCTAAATGCTTGCGGAGGGACGTCATAACATGTCCTGAAATGGTTGAAGTAGCTACTAGTCTAAGGATGATCAGGAAAGCTATGCAGAGAGAGCAGGATGTACTGTTAGCAGCATACCAACTTGGAGATCTAAAATTTTTCAATAAAACCGAAATGAATGACAAAAAACTACCACATGGCCTTTGGGAAAACGATGCGTGAATGTCTTGTTGACACCGTTTTTTTGCACGTGTCAAAATAATCGGAGTAGACTAATCGGCAAGGGGAAAGTTATTGAATACTTTGATAGCCAATAAAAGCCAGTTTGTAAAGATGGTTGCCGATAGCTGGTGATGGTCGATGTAAAGGTTGATTTGGACTCGGGCGTTGCCGATGAGGTTGGAGGTGTTATTGCCGATGAAACAGGGAATATGCCGATGAAGGAAGACTTGAAGACTACTGCCGATGAAACAGGGAGTATGCCGATGAAGGAAGACTTGAAGACTACTGCCGATGAAATAGGGAGTATGCCGATGGGAAGGAGGACGGTGAGATTTCCATCGTAATTGAGGCGGACAGGGAAATAGATAGGAGTTGATTTCCTTTTCTGTATTTGTTAGGTTATGATTCATGTAAGAGTCACGTGTTTCCTTAGATATGGGATTGGTGTCCTAGTTGTGTTTGGTTGTGTCTCTTTAGATCAGGGTATAAATATGGAGTAAGGGGCAATGTAATAGATATCATATCAATCAATATCAAAACCAATTTTTACTCCTATTTGCGTCTACTTACTTTTCGGCGACTTCGTCAATTTGCATATTTTCCCTTTTTTACGAGTTCTCATTGATTCGGCGAGCTGCATCGCTTCAGTGCGACCTTCGGCGATTCTCGAGTTCCGCGTGAGCACCTCTTGGCCGTGACTTCCGGGCGTATCGCTGTTGTCAGGACCAAAGTGTTCGTATCTTCATCCTTGTCGATTAGCAGGTCAAATCGACTGGCACGCTTTGGATATCGATTCGGGTATTAGCCCTTTGTGTTTGCAGATCCACTTTTGCATCAACACATCTTTTGGCACGCCCGGTGGGACACTTCAACCAATATGTTCAATTCCGAGATTGATCCAGGGAACATTATCGCAGTATCAGAAGAAGATCTCAAGGAAGAACAGAGGCAGGCTATGGAAAAGGCTGTAGAAGAATACAAGCAGCTTTGTCTGAGATCGTTTAGCTTGAACAAGAGTGGACAAGTCATCCAGAAGCAAGATTTGCCGTTGCCTCGGCAGGTTACCTTTGACTCCAATCCTGGTAAACTTCAAGAGATGGTTAATTCTGCAGTAAATCATGCTTTGATTAATCACTCCAATGTGCTGTCCAATACTGTTCATAATGCTGTGGTTCGAACTCTCAAAGAAGGACAAGCGGCACCACATTACGTTGGGCCTGCCTATCATCAACCAGAGCCGGCATCTGTCAAAACTCCATCGGCTCCTTCGGCCGTTGTGGGTACAGAAGTTACTTCCCCTCCAGTATTGGCAGGCTCACCTAATATTCAATCTACACCGATACAATCAGATCAGGTATTACCAGGAGGGCGAGTTCAGCTTAATACAGATCTATCGGCATCAGCTATGTCAGGCCCTGTGTCTCAGAATAGCCAGATTCCTACTAATTGGTGGGGATATGGCATGCCTCCAGAGTCCTCTGCTGTCAATCCTAGATTACCTCAAGTGTTTGATGCAGTAGGAAGAGCGCCTATACCATCGGCCGTTTCGCCGATGGCTCAAGTGCCTCAATATGCCGCGACTACTTCTGCGCAACCAACTCCAGGAGGTTTCCAGATGCCTATGGTTCAAACATTCAATTCAAGTCCATCGGCGAGCTTACTGCCGATGCAGCAGAAAGCCCCTGCTATGAGTCAAACTGGGGTTCAGTTCATGCCTCAAACCAGTTATAATTATCCAACAATATCAGCAAATTACCAGCCATCGGTAAGTTTTGTACCGATGAGTTCTAATAATGATTGGTCAGGACAGTTACCTGTTCAACATACAGTTCAGCGAAATCAGCAGGTTGCAGGGATTCAACAAGGTCATATGCAAGCTGGTTTCCAGAATCAACCATCGGCAGCCCAGCCGATGAATCCTTTCCAACAGGTTAATGGACCACAAGTAACGGCAAATATGCCGATTGCTAGAGATCGTGGGCCACAAAGATATGTGGAGGGATGTCAGCAGGCACCTCCTGTAGAAATTCAACCAGTTCGTCAGCAGGAGGCTGATGCTTTTTGGACCGATAAGATAGCAGAAATTATGAAGGATCAGTTTGGGATAAAGCCCAAGGTCAATACTTATTCTTATCGGACTCCATACCCTCCTGCATACGATTTAATTCCTCTCCCAAATCGGTACAAGGTACCGGATTTCACTAAATTCTCTGGGCAAGATGATACATCAACAATGGAACATGTCAATCGCTTCATTATTCAATGTGGAGAGGCGGCTAACAGAGATGAATTAAGAGTTCGATTATTTTCATCATCTTTGTCTGGATCAGCATTTACATGGTTCATTTCATTACCACCAAATTCTATTATTACTTGGGTTGATCTAGAAAAACAATTCCATAAGTATTTCTTTGCTGGAATCCATGAAAAGAAGCTTACCGATTTAGTAAAATTGAGACAGCGTAATGATGAATCGGTGGAGAGCTTTGTACAAAGGCTACGAGATGTAAAAAATAAGTGCTACAGTCTGGTGCTGGATGATCGGCAGCTTGCCGATCTGGCTTTCTAAGGGTTATTGCCACATCTTAAGGACAGATATGCTTCTCAGGAGTTTGAAAGCCTCAGTCATCTTGTGCAAAGGATCTCTGATCAAGATACTAGGGTTTTTGAACCTAAAAAGAACTGAAGTAAAAAGGTATCATTTGTTGAAGACATAGGAGATTCTGACTCTGATGAAGAACCAGTTATCGGCTTAGCTGAGTGGGTTAAGAATAAAAAGCCGATATCATGTCCCTTTGGTCAAAAAGAGCCAGAAAAGTTTACCTTTGATATCACCAAGGCCGATAAAATATTTGATCTTCTGCTTCAAGAGGGCCAAATTAAGCTGTCACCTAATCATGTGATCCCATCGGCAGAAGAGTTGAAGAAGATTTTGTACTGCAAATGGCACAATGCAACTTCACACAGTACAAACGAATGCAAGGTATTCAGGCAACAGTTACAATCGGCTATTGAATCTGGGAGAATTAAGTTTGGTACTTCCAAGACCCAGAAGCCGATGAAAATTGATCAACACCCTTTTCCAACAAATATGTTGGATGCCAAAGGAAAGACCAAGGTATTGACGTCAGAGGCTGCTGAGAAAAACGCGTCAGTGGACCCCCAACATCGGATAACTACCGATGATGCAAAGAGTAAGGGTTTGCTAGGAGAAAGCAGTAGTTCTAAAAATCATCCTCGACCTGGCATTGTGATTACTCATCGAAGGCAGCAGGAGGGTTGGCGTCAACGTAATGACCGATATCGGCAACAGCAAGAAATGAGACGTCAGGAAGAATGGAATCGACATAAAGATCATTGGAGATGTCCGTTTTTCATCCATTGCTGGGAAGAAGGTATTAAATTGCCAACTGTTGAAAATTGCCCTGAGTGTAATGGCTATTACGGAGTCAATCGTTCAGAAAGGAGGTTTCAACGTGGTAATCAGGGTTTGTCTATCAATGAGCCGATTAGAGGCAGAGCATCAGTGCATGATCGGCTGGGGGGCAGACTTAGTGTACATGAGAGGCTTGGTAAACGCGCTGGATATTTTCCAAGGAATCAAGAGGAGCTTGAGGAGATGGCAAACGCAAGAGTTCCCGATGAGGAAATATTCTACAGGGACCCTAATATACGTCGTGTAGAACCAACTAGGACTTGTTATCAGCCGGTTTGGAAAACCAAGTTTCCTCGATGGTGCCCAGAGGGTCTGACAAAGACGCAGAGAATGAGGATGCAACGTGAGCGCCAGGAGGATTTATACCAGGAGGAAAATTCCTCCAATGAAAGGCCTGGTCATCAGCAGTGGCAGGTGAAACACAAAAATAAGGGTCCATCGGCAGATGTTAATATGGTATTCATGTTGCCGATGGAGTTTCTGGCACTATCTGATAATGAGGAAGAAGTTGTTCTCTCTGATCAAGTAGCTCAGCTAACACTAGATCCAATGATGGCTGTTTTTGAGAAACCTACCGATGACGAGAGACAGCATCTTAAGGCTTTATTTGTGAAGGGCAGAGTTGATGGGCAGCCTGTGTCTAAGGTACTTATTGATGGAGGGGCTGCGATTAATATTATGCCTTACGTGATGTATCGGAAACTTGGTAAAGGAGATCAAGACTTGACCAAAACCGATATGATGTTGAAAGATTTTGAAGGCAATGTGTCACCGGCTAAAGGGGCGGTGTGCGTTGAATTGACCATTGGCAGCAAAACCTTGCCAACGACGTTCTTTGTTATCAACGGCAAGGGTGCATATAATCTGCTTCTAGGGAGGGATTGGATTCATGCTAATTGTTGTGTTCCTTCTACAATGCATCAATGCCTCGTACAGTGGATTGGGGATAAGATTGAGGTCGTCCCTGGTGATTCTTCTTATATCATCGCATCGGCAGAATCAGATACTTACGAGCGAACTAAATGCATATCAGGAGAAGCTTGGGAAAAAGAGTTCCTTAGAGTTGCTGATTATGAAATTCCACCGATCCAAGCAGTCGGTTCTGAAGAGGAGTTGTAATGGATAGGTTTGCCGATGATGGAAAATTAGGTCAAGGGTTCACATCGGCAGATGATTTAGTAGAAGTAGATATCGGTGATGGTGATAGGTCAAGACCTACTTTTATTAGTGCTAAGTTAGATTCCAAGTGTAAGCAGCGAATAACAGATTTGTTAAAAGAATATAAAGATTGTTTTGCTTGGGATTATACTGAGATGCCTGGATTAGACCGATCGATAGTTGAACATCGGTTACCTATCAAATCTGGATTTCGGCCACATCAGCAGCCAGCGCGCCGATGCAACCCTAATGTACTTCCTGACATTAAGGCCGAAATAACTAAATTAATTGAAGCAAAGTTTATTCGGCAATGTCGATACGCAGAGTGGATCTCTAATGTGGTTCCTGTTTATAAGAAAAATGGAAAACTTCGTGTTTGTATTGATTTCAGGAATCTCAACAAAGCCACACCGATGGATGGCTATCCAATGCCGATTGCTGATTTGTTGATTGATGCTGCGGCTGGACATCAAATTATCAGTTTCATGGATGGTAATGCAGGTTACAATCAAATATTCATGGCTGAGGAAGATATTCCCAAGACTGCTTTCAGATGTCCAGGACATGTGGGGTTGTTCGAGTGGATAGTCATGACGTTTGGTTTGAAAAATGCCGGTGCTACTTATCAAAAGGCTATGAACTTTATTTTTCATGAGTATATCGGCACATTAGTAGAGATCTACATTGATGATGTAGTGATTAAGTCTGGAGATATCACAGCACATTTAGCCGATCTGCGAAAGATACTGGAGTGCACAAGGAAGCATGGATTGAAGATGAATCCTAATAAATGTGCATTCGGTGTATCGGCAGGACAATTCTTGGGTTTTATGGTGCATCAGCGGGGCATTGAAATCAGTAGGAAGTCTATTGATGCAATTAACAAGGTGATTGCTCCTGCTAATAAGACTGAATTGCAATCTTTGATCGCAATTAGCCCTTGATGAAATTAAGAAGTATTTATCAAATCCTCCAGTGCTAGTTCCACCTCAACATGGGAAGCCTTTCAGGTTATATTTGTCAGCTGATGATGCAGTTATCGGTTCAGCTCTTATTCAAGAATTTGAAGGGAAAGAACGTGTTATTTATTATTTGAGCAGAAGATTAGTGGATGCTGAGACGAGGTATTCGGCTATCGAAAAATTGTGTCTGTGCTTATACTTTTCTTGTGTCAAATTAAGGCATTATTTGTTATCTGCCGAATGTACGGTCATATGCAAAGACGATGTGGTCAAGTATATGCTGTCAATGCCGATGTTAAGTGGTAGAATCGGCAAATGGATTTTAGCATTATCAGAATTTGAACTACGCTACAAATCAACTAAGGCAGTTAAAGGGCAAGTGATGGCTGATTTTGTCACTCAGCATTGTAATACGGTGGACTCTCTGGGGATTGCTCCCTGGACACTTTTCTTCGATGGGTCCACATGTGGTGAAGGAGCAGGTATCGGCATTGTGTTAATTTCACCTCAAGGAAAGAAGTATGAGTTTTCATTGCCGATTGTTGCTACAGCGACAAACAATCAAGCTGAATACCAAGCCTTGATAAAAGGGTTAGAATTGCTAAAGGAGATACGTGCCGATGTTGTTGAAATCTTTGGTGATTCTATGCTAGTTATAAATCAATTGGCTGGAATTTACGAATGCCGAAGTGAAGCTTTGATTTCGTATTATGAAAGATGTTTGCAATTGTTGAAAGGATTTAGAGATTTTCGTCTTGAACATATCTCTCGATTGCATAATGAGGAAGCTAATCGACTAGCTCAGCATGCTTCAGGGTATCAGCCTATTCAGGAAGTGCTAACATCGGCAGTTGATACCGATGACTGGAGGAAAGAGATTGTCGATTATTTAAAGGATACATGTAGAAAGGTTGAGAGACGTATAAGGTTCCAAGCTACTAAATACGTGCTCCTCGATGATGAATTATATTATCGAACTATAGATGGAGTTTTACTCAGATGTGTTAGCAATGATGAATCGAAAAGCTTGATGGGTGAAATTCATGAAGGAGTATGTGGGGCACATCAATCGGCTTTCAAGATGAAATGGATGATCAGAAGGAATGGGTACTATTGGCCGACTATTCTTGAAGATTGTTTTAAATATTTTAAGGGATGCCAGGGGTGTCAAAAGTTTGGTAATATTCAAAGAGCGCCTGCATCGGCTATGAATCCTATAATCAAACCATGGCCGTTCCGGGGATGGGCTATTGATCTCATTGGTCAGATTTATCCGCCATCGAGTAAAGGACATAAATTTATTCTGGTTGCTACCGATTATTTCACAAAGTGGGTTGAGGCAATTCCTTTAAAAAAGGTGACATCGGTCAATATGATTGATTTTGTGAAAGAGCATATTGTTTACCGATTTGGTATTCCTCAGACTATCACTACCGATCAGGGTACTATGTTTACATCAGGAGAATTTGATGAGTTTGCTGTAGGTATGGGAATTAAAATTTTAAATTCTTCTCCATATTATGCTCAAGCTAATGGTCAAGCTGAGGCTTCTAACAAAGGGATCATCAAACTCATTAAGCGCAAAATTGAAGAAAATCCTAGGAGGTGGCATACAGTATTAAATGAAGCCTTGTGGTCATATCGGATGTCATATCATGGTGCAACCAAAGTAACGCCTTATCAGTTAGTATATGGACACGATGCAGTATTGCCTTGGGAAATTAAGGTTGGCTCTAGACGAATACATTCTCAAAATCAGCTGACAGCCGATGATTATAATACTCTTATGAAGGATGAGTTGGAAGATGTGGCGGGTCATCGGTTAAGGGCTTTAGTTAGTATCGAAGAAAATAAGAAAAGAGTAGCTAGATGGTATGACAAGAAGGTGAAAGTAAAAGAGTTTGCCGATGGAGATCTGGTCTGGAAATTGATTTTACCGATTGGGACTAAAAGTTCAAAGTTTGGAAAGTGGTCTCCCAATTGGGAAGGTCCATATCGGATAAATCAGTCTGTTCCTGGTAATGCATATATTTTAGAAACCCTCGAAGGGGTTGTGTTTCCTAGAGCGTTAAATGGAAAATATTTAAAGAAATATTACCCTAGTATCTGGATAGATGCATAAAAGTACAAGTGCCGATAACAGTACTATCGGCTAGAATTATGCAAGGATGTCAATGTCTCATAAAACGCCGATACAATAAATAAGATTACACGTTCAACAAGGATTGGATAGCTAATATCGCACGCAGGCGAATCTGGTCGGCTTCCTCCATTTCTTTGATATCGTCATCGGCAGTACCCTCCACAGGCTTGAGTTTTTTCTTCATGGCTAAAGCCTTGCGAGCTTGGATATCTCTTTCTTGCTGAAGGGCTTTGACGGCATTGGGTAGCTGGCTTTCTTCTTGTTGAGCATGAGTTAAGGCTGCATCGACTTCTTTCAATTCAGCCAATAGAGCTGCCTTCCTTGCCGATAGATCCAAGATTTTCTGCTTAAGTGCAGCACTCGAAGTCTGCAAGTTGACGATGCCCTTGTGCTTCTCATCAGCGATTTGTTTCAGTTGTAGCATTTCTTCTTTGAGTTGAGCTTGAGCTGCTCTATCGGCAATACGCTGAGCAGCCCGTTGATATTGCAGTTGGCGGCTTTCCAAATGGGCTGCTGGGAAGAGTACTTCTTCAACATCGGCAGGGACCTGGCCACGAATTGTTTTGAAAATTGCCTTTGCGGGGTCCGAGTCATCTACCAGTTGGGCGGTTCCTTGCTGTAGCAAGTTCAGGAGGGTTTCCAACTTGGATTTAGTCTCTGCCGATATTGTTCCCAGCGCAAGGGACGAACTTGTCTCCTCTCCATCGTCGTCAGAAATGTCAATGGCAAAGGAAAATAGGCTGTTCGGGGAGTCTTGTTCCTGAGAGAGAGAAAAGGAGATCAGTTAGGGGTAAGTATGAGTATTGTAAAATCAGATAGGCTGATTGGTTTACCTGTTTCAAGGCAATTTCCTGTGCTTGACTGGAGGAAGCAACCTGGAGTATGTCGTGTGGGGGATCGGCTGAGCTTGCCGATGGGATATCCTCTGTGACTTCATCGGTGGTGGGCTCTTGAGGTATGATGACCGATGACATTGGGGCAGATGTAGGGATCGGCATAGACCTTTGTCGTTTTGGCTGTGCTTCAGTATCTGTTGAAGCTTTGCGCTTTGCTTGGGCATCGGCAACGATTGGCTGGGGGGCATCGACACTTGTTGGTTGTGAAGCTTGGACATCTGGTACGTTTGCCGATGTACCCAATTGTTGCTGCAAAACAAGTGTAAGATATGATATTTAACAGATAAAATGTAAAGTCAAGAAGCTACCTCTGAAGGTTCATCGAAAGAAGTGGTGCTTGATATCGGCGGAATTGCCGATGACGATCCAGTAGCAGCTCTTACCCCCTGATGATTAAAGTTAATACAGTTTGTGATCGGCATAAGTGAAAATAAACAAGGTTGTTACCTTAAAGGCTTTGACCAAGGTTGTAGCAGCGGCCGATGGAGTAGCCCTGGATGTAGCCAATTTGGACTTAGAAGTGATGGTCTTGGTACGAATCTTCTGGTGGGTCAAAGCGGCTAAGGTGGGAGCGTTGTAGCCGATCGGCGATGTTGGGGAAACAGGCCGGAGATTGAAGGGTTTCCCACTTTTGCTCACCGATGGTGCTGGGTTGTTGACCTGTTACAAGAGAATCAGTTACTGATAAATGAAGGGAAAAGCAGAAGGGAGTTAAAGGAAACTTACCGCGTCGTCAGGGATGGCATATTCAGGGTCGATCATGTGCCGATATGTGTGAGCAGAAGTTGCGAACAGTTGTTCTTTCCACTCTCGCCACCATTGCTTGTATGACTCGGTGATGAAAGATATTGGTGTCCAGGTGGATATATCAACATCTGTAGTATCGGCATCAGGAGAGAGTTGTACTACCTTGTTCCAGTCTGTTCCGCAGGTGATTGTTTCCCTGGGTTTGATCACATCGGCAAAGCAGAGTTTGATTGGCAATTGCCCAAAAGCCAATTGGCGGGATACTGCCGATGGGTTGTAAAATTCATATGTAATGTTGGTGTTTTTCCCGCTGCCGAATGTGTTTACTGGAATTGCCCTGGGAGTGATGATAGCCATCATGAGCTCATTATCTTGATTCAGAGTGTCATCGGCAAAGTTGAAAAGAAGGGGGAATCTGTTTTCTTCGTCGATATAAGGCACCCAGGTCCTATGATCACGAGAAAGACCATTGTAGAAGCTTTGAAAGAATCTGCCGATTTGGTCTTCGTTGGCTTCTGTTCCAGGAAGGACAATTATGGCTTCACCAAAATTGAGGGGTGAGCGTGTTGCCGATTCATCATCCCCGAGCACATAATCTTCAGCAATTTCTCGTGGGAATTGTTGAGCAAAAAAGTCCCATTGCAAACGTTTGTGCATATGGGCATTCAGCCACATGTTGATAAACCACCACGGGCCTCCCAGGTTGCCGATGGGTTCGCCAAGCAAAAGTTTCTGAGACACTTGGTGAAGAAGATAAGTGGAGCTCAGAAGGTATCGGCCAAGAGGAAACCTTACGCCATTAGCCAGAAGTTCAGCTGCAGGGAGGAAGGCGTTGGTTGGTCCTACTGATCGACCACAGAAGATAAATTTTTCTAACCACATATTCAGGAATGTGGCATGTTCCCTCTAGCTAAGTGTCCCGGTTTTCTGGTATTCTTGAATATATCCTGTCCAACCGCCGATGTTACGGGTATTCACTCTATATTCAGGCTTTCTACCATAGATGGAGCCTTCATCGGCAGTTGAGATGTCCAAGCCAGTAAGCATGTGGACATCGGCAAGGGTAGGAGTAGCTGGGCCATGTCCAAACATAAAAGTATTGGTCGTGTCTGACCAGAAATAAGCAGCTGCAATTATCATTGATTCATTTTTCTGCATATCGGCAATAGAGAGCCTGATACATTGGTCTAACCTTCGTTCTGCCCAGTATACTTGCATCGATCTATTAACCCTCAAATACCAATCTTTCCACCCTTTGGTGGTTTTGGGCCAAGATCGGAATGTGTCTTTCCACAAATTCAGAGAGAAATTTTGGGCTCTAAAGGGGATTCTGTTAACCTCTGCGTTGATCAGATCGGTTGGATCTGGGTTGCCCATTGGTCCAAGGCATTGGACGTGCGGCTGATCGGTTGGGATAATTAATTTGTTGCGCAGTTCCTAAGGTTATGGAATCCAGAAGACAGAAGAAAGAAAAAATCACCAACTGAATGAATTTGCAAAAAGATCAAAGTAAAAGGTAATGGAAGTGGAGCGAACCGCGGGGACGTCGAAATTGATGGCCATTGTCTTGAGGAAGGTGGAGGTACGAGCCGGAAACTTGAAGTTAGCGCCGGGGAAGGGTTCTTGTTGGTTGAGGTCACGCGGTTGTTCGTCGGAGTCGCCGCCGGAGAGAGAGAATGCCAAGGATTGGAGGCTGAAGATAGAAAATGAGGGTTCCGGAGAAATCTATTTATAAGCCGCCCAGAATAAGGGTATTTTGGACTTATCTCTATGTCGCGCGCATATAGGTCAAGGCGGTTCAGAGGGATATGGTAACTGTTCGCGCGATAATCAGGGGATTGTACAGATGAGTTGATAACAAGTAATTATGACTTGGAAGGGATATCGATACATGATATTTTAATTCTGAAAATGGCAGCATTATCATGTTAAGATCTTGCCGATGGGTTATTGTTTTGGTATCTCAACCGTAATCAAGGCAAGAGTGGTTGACGATTGTGCGATATTTACTGAAGTGCGTGAATCAAGATTAGATTTGATTGGATTTGATAGCAAATCAAGTTTTGGCTTGGAGAATGAGTTACGGTAATCGGGCAAAGGCAAGCGTTATCTGGAGTAAATTTCGGAGCATTAATGGTTTTATACTCCGAAATTGGGGGGCATGTGTTGACACCGTTTTTTTGCACGTGTCAAAATAATCGGAGTGGACTAATCGGCAAGGGGAAAGTTATTGAATACTTTGATAGCCAATAAAAGCCAGTTTGTAAAGATGGTTGCCGATAGCTGGTGATGGTCGATGTAAAGGTTGATTTGGACTCGGGCGTTGCCGATGAGGTTGGAGGTGTTATTGCCGATGAAACAGGGAATATGCCGATGAAGGAAGACTTGAAGACTACTGCCGATGAAACAGGGAGTATGCCGATGAAGGAAGACTTGAAGACTACTGCCGATGAAATAGGGAGTATGCCGATGGGAAGGAGGACGGTGAGATTTCCATCGTAATTGAGGCGGACAGGGAAATAGATAGGAGTTGATTTCCTTTTCTGTATTTGTTAGGTTATGATTCATGTAAGAGTCACGTGTTTCCTTAGATATGGGATTGGTGTCCTAGTTGTGTTTGGTTGTGTCTCTTTAGATCAGGGTATAAATATGGAGTAAGGGGCAATGTAATAGATATCATATCAATCAATATCAAAACCAATTTTTACTCCTATTTGCGTCTACTTACTTTTCGGCGACTTCGTCAATTTGCATATTTTCCCTTTTTTACGAGTTCTCATTGATTCGGCGAGCTGCATCGCTTCAGTGCGACCTTCGGCGATTCTCGAGTTCCGCGTGAGCACCTCTTGGCCGTGACTTCCAGGCGTATCGCTGTTGTCAGGACCAAAGTGTTCGTATCTTCATCCTTGTCGATTAGCAGGTCAAATCGACTGGCACGCTTTGGATATCGATTCGGGTATTAGCCCTTTGTGTTTGCAGATCCACTTTTGCATCAACATGTCTCTACAATGGAGTCCTCGGCATGAATCATCCAATTATAGTAAGACTACTTAAGGCAAGTTCAGAAACTGACAGAGAGAGATTTCTGAACACTATGAGCATATTGAGTCAAAAGAATCACAAAAATGTTGCAAATGTTGTTGGCTTCCACTTAGGGAAATCCAGTTTAGAGTGTGTATACGAGTCTTGCTGTGATCTATCCAAGACAATGTTTGGCTCTATATCGTCGTCTAACAGAAACCTTTATGACACTATCTGCTCCATGGAAAAACTTCATCTTCAACAACGCTTGTTGATAGCAGTCCAGTGTGCAGAGGGCCTGGTTCATATCCATTCATTAGCAGCTGAAAATCCTGATTCATGTGGCACCAGCCTCTTAGGAAACTTCAGATCTGCCAATATATTTCTGGACAAGAATTTTGTGCCAAAAATCTTCAATGTGAACTTGTCAACATTTCTTGGACTTTCTGTTGCACAGAAAAATACGGTGTTTCCTATTCATGACAATGGACCAGAAAAGTATTATTTAGACCCAATTGATGTTTCTGGTCAACTTTTTAACCAAAAATCTGATGTATATAGCTTTGGAGTTGTTCTTTTAGAGCTCATCACTTGGAAGACAGTGAGATACATGTACCATGGTAGGGCTCATGTGCTTACCACAGACTTCCTTGATTCTTATAGGAGAGACCGTAATGCAATTGGAATTTTTGGCAAGGTTTATGATTATTTTGATGAACATGAAGGGTACTTTGTTCATGAGGCCAATTCCATTGCCATCGATTGCTTACAACCTGATATTCAAATGAGGCCAGAAATGGATCATGTACTTTTCCGTCTCCGGATCATTGTTGCTAGAAGCAAACTTGCTGGTACGCGAAACAAATCCTCTTTTCATATTTGTCTGTCGGCCTCAACCTGGTAGATACACACATAAAAAGCAAATAAAACCTGTAGCACTTAAGGTTTAGGTATAACTTTCAGCACAATAAAATTTCACCCTTACCATATACACCCTCCTTTGCTGACTTTTCGTTTGTAATTGTGTACCATGTATATAATTCAAAATATACTATTTGTTGTGCCATAGTGCTCTTCCAAAGAAGCAATAACGTTAACCTATTGTATTTACTTCTTAATGTTAAATATGTGTCGAATATTAGTTCAATTTGGTTACATTTTGGACTTGAGTTCAATTAGGGGTTAGGATAGAGTTTGAGTCGGACTTTGTAACCTAGGGGGACATAAAAAGTGAGGCCAATCCCTGTTATAACCAATGGGACAACTAACAGATGTCCAAACCTCGTTAAGAAACATTGTGCCTCAGTGTCGTTCTGGTTTGCGTATTTTCTTCTATCGTGTTTATGCTTTCACGTTCTTTAGTAAACTTCATCCAACTCTCATATCAACCATTTCCATGGAGGAACTGAATGAAGTAACCAAAAACTTCAATGATGATGTTCTTATAGGACAGGGACCATCCACCAAATGTTTCCTGGGAGTTCTTAAAGATGGGCAGAATTTTGCTATAAAAAAGCTTGATATTTCTGAAGAAATTCAAGTAGAGGTCATGCCTGTGTGCCTTGCTTTTTTTTAACTTTTCCAGTTATTGTTCTTCATTTATTGTTGTGTACAACAAAGGATTACCTTGTAAATTATACTTCTGTTGCAGGTTCCGACCATTTTAAGAATGTGTTACCATGACAATGTTGTGCAATTTCTTGGATGTTTTCTTGAAGGGAAAACTCGTGTTCTTGCTTATGAGTACGCCCCAAAGGGCTCCTTGAATGATATTCTTCATGGTATAATGGAGGAACACAAGATTTACTTCCATAAGTTCCTAGTGTGATCATCTGGTGTTTTCTTGTCAGACATAGGTCAATATTATGATCTATGTTAAAACTGTTAAACCACTTGCATCGACTGTATTCTTAGCCTGAATAATCTACAAACTATCAAACATAGAAACGCCAGCTGATATATTTTTCATGCTCGCCATGATCTTAGGTAAAAAGGGCATCAAGGGAGTCCAACCAGGACCACCTTTATCTTGGTTGCAGCGTGTGAAGATCGCTGTAAGTGCTGCAAAAGGCCTCGAGTTCCTCCATGAGAAGGTTGATCCTCCCATCATCCACAGCAACATCAAGTCCAGCAAGATACTTCTCTTTGACAATGATGTTGCAAAAATAGGTGATATCGGTGTCTCAATACATCATGCCCCTAACAGGGCTGGTTACCTGGTTGAGACTGTTTGGGGTCCCCAGTACTGTTCTGGCTGGGGAGCACAAGCACCTAAGTATGTGATGGAATACTTGCACACTTTCAGAATTACACTAATGCCTAGAGAGATAAATGATATGCCAGGATTTCTGCTACTTAGGTTCTGCTTCCTTCTTTGAACTTGTTAGGTGCACAATCACAGGAGAGTATAGCAAAAAGAGCGATGTCTACAGCTTTGGGATTGTACTATTGGAGCTTTTAACTGGTCGCAAAGTAATTGATAATACAATGCCACATGACCAGAGGAGCCTAGTTACATGGGTACATATGCCAGCATTCACTTTTCTAGTTTCTGTATAGGATGCAGCAGCTAATTTGCTTATCCTAAGGTGCAGGCTACACCAAGGCTTAGTGAAGACAAGGTGGAACAGTGCATAAATCCAAGTCTTGGAGGAGGATACCCACTAAAGGCTGTCAGCAAGGTACCAATATTGTTAAGACTGGATGTTGTGTGCTCGAGTGAGCAAGTAGAGGTCTATACAGTGTGACTTGAACATAACCATCTTTTGACATTGGAAAAGAAGACATAATCATTTTTCTATTTCTTCTTTTAAAAGGAATTTTTAGATCATGTTTGTTTGTCCTGCATTTAAACTGAACTTATCCAGAAAATAGTATTTAGGGTCAGAGTGTCAGACAGATATAGCATCTGCTCTCCATATTGAAGAAACAGAGCGCTTGCTCCACAATGACTCAAGCTTTACCCCTCCAAAGATATGGAGGAAACCTCAGTCAGCAATGGCTTGTGAATCTTGACACGAACCACCAACATAAAGCAAACAAACTTTCTGTTGATTTAAATATTCATATTATTTTAAAATAGATTATACACAGACACTTTAACTAGGGTACGACTTTTTATGGAGAAGGTACTCACCAAAATAAACTGAAAACCATAAGCAAATATTATTTGCCAAATTTGCTACTCTTTAGAGTTACAACTAATATTGGTATTTTGCATTAAAAGAGAACGACATATCCTTGTTCTGAAAGTAGTACTCTAAACAAACGAACTTTTATTTTATTGTGTGTGTGTAATTCTTGATTTACTTTGGCAAACAGATGGCTGCTGTTGCTGCACTGTGCTTGCGGCAGTGGGGGCCTGGGATGAACACCGTCGTCAAGGATCTGAGCCCGTTACTGGACAGCAGTAACCATCCCTGCATTGGTGAAGCACCTGCAATGTGATTTCAGTGCGTGCCATTGCGAGTTCAAGATCACATGATCAGGGGTTTGATGCAGGTGATTGGTGTGAAACAGAATTAAAGAAAGCTATCATTACTGCATTCCCCAAGGCTTGGAACTTTGCTTTGTTTTAATCTGTATATACGTATATGATCTAGACTTGTTACAATGGATCATCCTGGTGCGTCTTTGTTTGGTCAGTTCTGAAACATGCAATGCTACGTGTAGCTTACATCTGTTTGCAAATGGTGAATCATATCCACAGCTCTGTAAATGCTGAATCATATTTTACATCATTGGCCCTGTTCGCTTCGCTGAAAAAAACAAATTAAAACACTGTTTCGGCTGATTTTGTTGTGAGAGGAAAATATTGTTCCGGCTGAAAAAAACGAGCTGAAAAAGATGAATTATAAGAAAAACGAATAGGGCCATTATTACTCAGATTCCTTATTATTACTATAAGTAAGAACAGGGGTCACATGCTAGTATCCGATCCTACCGTACTTTTTTTTTTGTCGTCCATGTCCTCACCTGACTACCATCATCGCCGGAATGCATTCACCCGGTGGTCGTCAAACAAAGGACGCAGTTATCCCGCAACCCGTCGCGCGGTCAGGGAACGTGTGACCCCTGTTCCTCTTTCTCCCCATGCCGCGACCCCTTCTTCCTCCCCGTGCCGCGCTCCCTTCCTCCCCCACCCCTGCCTCCTCCCCCGCCGCCCGGCCGCGGCTTCCTCGCCACCGGCCGCGCCGCCCGCATCCCGCCGCTGCCTAACGACCCTGCCCACCCTAAATACAGGGCAAGCTCCTCGATGTCGTCCTCATCCTCGCCCTCCCCCCTGCCCCCACCTCCACTATCGACGGACGGCGACACGCTGCCTCGCTGCGCCACCCACAACCCGCCCACGCTAACCCCAGGGCAGCGCGCCGGCGAGGTCACCATGATGCCCCCGCCCCTCCCTAGCCCGGCCGCCTCCGCCGCCACTAGGGCCCCGAATCGCCAGGCCTCCTCCCCCACTGCCTGGCCGGCCTGGCTCCCCCAGGCCGGCCCCTTCTATGCCCGCGCGGAGATGGAGAAGAAGAGAGGGAGAGCGAGAAATGCCGGAACCCTAACGCCGGCGAGGTCTCCGTCTCCGTCTCCACACCAACGAAAGTCTCCGATGAGGGTGGGGTGGGCCGTGAGGGAGGGCCTGCGTCCCGCGCTCGGAGATGAGCGTGACTGTGCGCACGTTAGAGTTTGCGCGAACAAAAATATAAGCTCAAGCACACTTCGTCCGGGGCAATATAGTTTACTGCTTACTCAGAAGTCCGGACAAATTCTTTTTTTTTTGAACTTGGAAGCATTTTTTAGGAGAACTTGGAAGCATTATATAAGAAGCAGAGATTTGAAGTTTTGGTCAGACGGGCCTCGGGCCCATGGCCCACGAAGGCTTTGATGCGGTCCAGTCCGAATGTCCGATCTCCTATTGCACCGCCAAGGAGGCCTGCTAAACGAACAAAGCTTCAGAGTCCAGACCAGACAGAAGTTTAATGGAAAGAAATCGCTTATGAGCATCGAGAGGCAATCAAAAGAACAGATATGTCCCTGGCACCACAACACAACAGTCTAATATAAATTTGCTAAAAAAGAGTCTAATATAAAGATTAATACATTCTTACAGCTTAGTGTCAACGCCAAATATGTCAAAGGAGTGTCAACTATGTCGGATATGATACGATTGGATATCGATATCATAAATATGCGATTTGAGTATTCGGATACGGATATGGTATCGGATGTTGGATATCCGGACTCGGATATGGATAGATCTCAACCCCTCTAAACGGATTCGGTTTTGAATACGGTCGGAAAATATCCGTACCGTTTTCATCCCTGATGATAAGGAATGAACTTGACCACCAAACGGTACCAGCTAAATAGTGCTGTGGTCCACAACTCAAGACACCACATACTGGAATTATTGTCATTAGAGACGAAGAAGACAACAAGATCATCAAACATAATAACAGGAAAAAACATCAATCATGAAACTCAATTCTGAGGTCAGTGCAAAAGCAACCCATAGACTATTTTCTTGGGGCTTCAAGATTAAGGCGCAACAAGTGCCACAGTTTGCTCAAGATGGGGTACAATACAACCCAATTCTAAGGTGGAACAGAAGGGGATGTGATCTAAAATAAAATCATTGATCAAAGTTTCGTTCCTATAGCCCAATTTATTCAGTACAAAATAATACTCTACAAAACTAGTCCGAAATATTTGACTCCCCCTTCCTTTTTCCATCCCCAAAAAACCTTCTTTGAGACAAGACGACAGGCGCTAGGTCTTTAAAATTAATGAAACCACCCCAAAAATCTACCTCTAATTAGGGCATAGATGTAATCTACGGGTTTTCTTATGTCCTAATCTATCTCTTAGATTTTTCTCAAAAATCTAGAAGCTCGAGATATTTTTCGTATGTCAAGTTGTGGACTGAAACAGACCAGAGCGGCTTCTTGGCCTCTTCCTCCATTGACTTCCCGTGTAGATACCGGTAGCTGTACCTACCATCCCCGGTGCCCCGCCATTACCGAGGGGCGAGGTCCTCGTCGCGGACTCTCTGCGACTCTGCGCGTACGCGGAAGAAGCGATCGACTCCAATCAGCGAGCCTAGCGGTGGCGCCAAAGCGCATATTAACTACTGCTGTACTTCTGCGACAGGTAGGCACCCTACTAGTACTAATAAGGCTACTAGCTCATGCACTCATCCTAGTTTATGGTGTGGTCACTGGTCAGTCGTCTCTGTCTCTCTCTGTTTTCTTGTTCTTGTTTCGGTTTCAGCTGATGATCCCTATTGTGAGCTAGTTTATGACGACTTCGTTTCATAGATTGTACGTCCTAGTTTGAGAGGTCTTTGGCCTTGCATCCATGTATATATGTTGACCCAATTTCATTCATCTTCATCCTGTGAATTAAGTTGACGGGGCCAGGGAGATGTCTGGGCCTAGCATCGAACTCATTCGTTCAGTTTAACCTTTCAGTTTTCTTGAACCCCCGATTGATTGAGATATATATGTATACTCCTGAACTGAAAGTAATCACGCCTACGACGACCGTCCCACAAGCTGGGTAGCTTCAGGTTGAGATTTTTTTTTTTGAGGTTTGTATTTCACTGTCTAGGCCCCGTCCAGTTTAAGATAACTTTGACACGTCATTAAAGTGGTGAATCTTATTTGACAATATAACTAAAGCTTCTTATAAATGGTACTCTCCCTATTTTAAAATAAAGTTAGTTTGAGTTTATACTAAGTCCAATTACCTTAAGTTTATATTCCTGAATCTAAAAAAATTACCTTAAGTTTTACAAAAGTTATTGAGAAAAATATTAGCATTTAGGACATCAAAGAGGTAATACATTTCATAGAGAACATAATGATACCCATTAGACATTATAAGTATTATTGTTTATATTTCCTCTAAACATGAACTTAAAGTCCATTTTAGGCTGTGATCCGTACGGATGAGTACGTCAGACCTAAAAGAAGGTTTTTTCTCGGATACCACCTTTGTCCTAACTATAATGTACTTTAGGAATTCTAGGTTATGTTATTGATGAACAAAAAGCGCATGTAATCATACCTTAATCATGGGTAGATATTATAATTATTATATTTAGATTGGTGATAGATATTATTAATGGTAGGTATATACGTGAATCATTTCTTTATAGACCGTATTGACAAGTTATTTGCCAAGAGTCTCTGGTAATTTGAGATAATTTTTGAACTCTCCTGTTTCAAATTATAAATCATTTTAACTTTTCTAGTTACATGGTTTTTCTATATAAATGTAATGTCTGCATACGTAAATATACTCAGAAAAACATGGGAGAAAGTTAGGGAGCGTTTGGATCTCTCGCTAAGTTCATCTCGCCTTGTCTCGCTGGGCAAGAAATTGGAACAAATCACGGGTGTTTGGTTCCTTTGTTTGCCTGTCTCGTTTTCCATGCCAGTAAGTTTTTTCTTGTGAGTTTAGAAGAGAGCTATATTCTGGCAATACTAGATGAGATGAGGCGAGAAAAAACTACCAACCAAACCAAAACAGCCCATTAGATATGAAAAGGAGAAAGAGGTACTCCCTCCGTACTGGTAATTCAAGTCATTTTGGACAACGACAATGTCTCCAAAGTATAACTTTGACTTCTTATTTTTATAAAAATATCTATTGAAAAGTGATATATGTATATTTTTATGAAAGTACTTTTCAAGACAAATATATTCATATGGTTTTCACATTTCCAAACTGAACAACTTAAAAGTTATTCATGATTTATATTCCTAATGTTTAACCCAAGCCTTTTCCAAAACGACTTGAATTACCAATACAGAGGGAGTATACAAAGATTTGCTCAAGGGAGAACGAGAAAGGCGCGTACTCATGCTAAAAATACCATTTTCTCTCATCATGAGGAGTGAAAATAAAGAAAATTAAACTGTTCTCATTCACAAGATGAGAAGTCAACCCCCCCCCCCCCCAAAAAAAAAAACAAAGAAACAAATCTTGTGTTTTCTTGTAGGGATGATAATGGACCGAATCGATCTATAGGTGGTGTTTGGTTCATGAGAAATGAGGGATGAAATAAGGAAATGAGGGAGGAGGGGGCGTTTGGTTCATGAGAAATGGGGGTTGGAATAAGGAAATAAAGGGTGAAATAGATTTAATCTTATGTTTGGATAATGGAAAATTAAAATAGGAATAGGGAAATAAAGACTAGCATACCCATCTCGTACCCCCTCCTTTTTATCCCAATCTATTTCTCTTTCCCTATCCTAATTCCCATCCAAATGTGCCACTAGGAATTTAATCCGATCCGCAAAGTTAAAAGTCAATAGGTCACAAGAATTGACTTTAGTGTCTAAAATGGATCAATAGGGTCGGAACCTATTGACCAAATGGATCAACCCAATCATCACATAATAATCCTTTTTCTTAATTTGTTGGTCTTTTTGTTTTTTAATAATCAGGCTCGACAATAACTTATAATAAGTCTATACTCGAAGTATATCGAGAAATATCATATTTTAGAAGAAAAAGAGAGAAATTTAAAATTATAGTGAACTTGCAAACTTATTAAATATTGCTAATAATCTTAGTGTGCTATCATGATACTTTTTATTCTTTTATCATATTTTTTTCTAGAAATGTTGATAATACTTTGATATAACAGAAAAATATTTAGAAGGACTCATGCTACAGGTTAGACTAATAATATCATAACTTTGGGTGAAATAGATCGTGTATGATATATGTCTCTAAAATTAGCTAAGGGGTCTTGGAATTGAATTCATTCTAATAATTATAATTTAGGCATAAATTAATTAAGCTACTATGGTTCCATAATATGGAATATATTTGTACATTATTGTTAGCCAATAGACACTCAAGAGAGATACTTATATGTTGCATTTTTCCTATATAGAAGCGAATTGAAAAACATGTTATAAGTTGAGAAACATAGCATGGTGATCTATAGAATAAATTTTCATCTCACACCTTATGAATTTGAGATAGACTTATACGTGAACTTAGGAAAGTTGTGAAATGTCAAATTCTAAACCAAATAGCCTAATACATCGAGTAGATTCCAATTCCTGCCGAATGAAAGGATCGAAATGGCTCCTTATATGGGTTTTTATATATATAAAAAAAAGAAAAAGAAAATGGCTTTGGACCACGGGCCGGGTCAAGGCCAGGCCAGGCCGGCCCCTTCCCATCCCAACTCCATCCATACGCATCGTTACGCCACCATGGATCCTCCGGGGGCGCTCCGGTGCTGCAGAATGCGAGTACCACGAGGTCAACGCGGAGCCACGATGGCTGGCCGCGGGGCGCTGCCGCTGGCTACGGAGCGGCGGCGGCTGGCTGATTCCTCAGCACAGGTTGTGTGTTGGGGCCGCGGGCTGTTTCCACCTCAAGTATGGATACAAGTCGATTTCTCTGAAATTTGCTTTCTTTTTATCTCTGAAACATTAATTGAAGCATTGTTCTAGTTTCTCTGAAACTTTCCCCAAACTCACTTGAAGGCTTTGAAATTGCCCTATGAAATTGTTGACACTTGCCTGAAGCCCCTGAAACTCTAAAAACTTTCTCCGATGTATGAAAAATTGCCGAAGCACGCTTGAAATTCATCAGCAGCCTTCAAACTTTCGATTAATTAGTCGCTGGTGAACCTTACTTATGTAAATAAAATTAGTGATTTATGTTTCAAACCTTAGATATCGAAGTTTCAGTTAGTTTAATTTTTAAAACTACCTGTTAGCTCTCATATTAAGAATGTGTTGCATTTTCTGGCCTACTGAATTTTCAGAGAGCAAGTTTATACCGTTAAATCTGTAATACTAGTGCCTTTGTTTGTTCATATCATATTAGGTCTGGTACTCTGGTGTAATGAGTGCTGCGGAGTTGTCATTCTGATAACGTGTTATATGTTACACTCCAAGTTTACACTGGCAGGTTAGGATTCTTCGAGGTTCTTTTGGTCAGCTAGTAGGCATTATAATTCCCTATAAGAATAGTTTTCTTTCTTTGTTTTCAATAGTAAGATTACTTGCGTATCAAAGAATAGTAACATTACTTGACCTCCTTGTTATGCAGGCAAGCAACCACCCATAGCATTCCTATCACTGTGCTGGGTTGCATATGGATTACCAAGGGGACAAGCTTAGAGATTTCTTTCAAACGAATGGGCATCAGGTGCTTCAAAGAGTGGAAAACAACTACAGCTTGAAATATTTCACAGAAAATGAGATACGAAACATAACTGATGGGTACAAGTATATTCTGGGAAGAGGGGCATTTGGTGAGGTCTACAAAGGAACACTAGAAGACCAAACCTCAGTTGCCGTAAAGAAATATATACATGGGACCCAGAAAGAGTTGTTTGCCAAGGAGGTGATAGTGCACTCTCAAATAAACCACAAGAATGTTGTTAGACTCTTGGGCTGCTGCACGGAAAATAATTCTCTAATGATTGTCATGGAGTTTATCTCCAATGGAAACCTCAACAGCATACTTCATGGCAATAGCGCTAATGGTCAGGTTCCCTTCCCTTTGGAGAAAAGAATAGAAATTGCCACCGGGGTTGCTGAAGCATTATCGTCCATGCATTCGATGTATAGTCCTGTTCTTCATGGTGACATCAAACCGGCTAACATACTGCTAGACAAAAATTTTACACCAAAGATATCAGATTTTGGAATTGCAAGACTCCTTTGTGCTAATGGTCCCCAGCAAACCACCACTATCATTGGTTCCATAGGTTACCTTGATCCAGCATACTGTGAGAGTGGAATTCTAACCCCAAAGAGTGATGTTTACAGCTTTGGAGTAGTTTTGCTGGAAGTTATCACAAGGAAAAAAGCAGTGGATGGGACCATTACCCTTGCTCAAAGTTTTAATGAGGCTCTTACAAAAGGAGAGGATGTGCAGCACATGTTTGATGAGGAAATCAGTGTTGCAAAGAACAAGAAGTTTCTTGGAGACATTGGACAGTTAGCAGCTAAGTGCTTGCAGAGGGACGTCAAAACACGTCCTGAAATAGTTGAAGTAGCTAGTAATCTAAGGATGATCAGGAAAGCTATGCAGATAGAACAAGAAAATCTGAGTCAGCAGCTAACTGTATGGACATCGGGACACCAATTTGGCAATTTAAAAAAATTCAATAAAATTGAAATGAAAAGGATGACCAAAAACTACCGCATGACCTTTCGGAAAGAGTCATGTGAATGTCTCTACAATGGAGTCCTTGACGAGGATCGTCCAGTTATAGTAAGACAACTTAAAACATGTTCCGATGCTGACAGAGAAATGTTCCTAAACACTATGAGCATATTGAGCCAAAAGAATCACAAAAACATTGCAAATGTTGTTGGCTTTCACCTAGGAAAATCCATTTTAGAGTGTGTATACGAGTCTTTCTGTGATTTATCCAAGTCAAAGTTTGGTTCTCTATCGTTATCGAACAGAAACCTCTATGACACTATCTGCTCCATAGAAAAAATTCCCCTTCATCAACGTTTGTCAATAGCAGTCCAGTGTGCAGAGGGCCTGGTTCATATCCATTCATTAGTAGCTGAAAGTCCTGATTTGTGTGGTGCGAGCCTCTTGGGAAATTTCAGGTCTGTCAATATATTTCTGGACAACAATTTTGTGCCAAAAATCTTCAATTGGAACTTGTCAACGTTTCTTGGACATTCAACTGTGCAGAATGCTGTTCATGACAATGGACGAGAGTATTATTCAGACCCAAGGGATGTTTCTAGTCAGCTTTTTAACCTGAAATCTGATGTTTATAGCTTCGGAGTTGTTCTTTTAGAGCTCATCACTTGGAAGACAGTGCGATATAAGTATGATGGGAGGGTTCATGTGCTTACTACAGACTTCATTCATTCCTATAGAACTGACCATGGTGCAATAGAAATTTTTGGCAAGGTTTACGATGAACAAGGCAAGTCCTTCATTCACGAGGCCATTGCCATTGCTGTTGATTGCTTACAACCTCATATCGAAAAGAGGCCAGAAATGAATGTTGTACTTTCCCGTCTCCGGATTATCGCTTCAGCACAAAGTATCAGAAGCAAACTCACTGGTACACGCAATGAACTCTCTTCTCGTTCTGGTCTGTCAGGCTTAACCTTCTAGATACACACATAAAAAATAAATAGAACCTGCAGTACTTAAGGTTTAGGTGTACCTTTCAGCACAATAAAAATGCACCCTTACCATATACACCGTTCATTAAATTTTGGTTTGAAGTGCTGTACCATGTATATCAAAATATAATATTTGTTTTTTCTAAGAAAATAAGAGTTTCCGGCGAAGCAATCACCTTAGCCTATTGTATTTACTTTTTCGTTTCTTCAATGCAGCTGGTGATAACAATACGTCTAGCCAACACACGGTTCCTGCCACTGTCAGCAATACTGCTAAACTTCATCTAACTCTTACTCTTACATCGACCATTTCCCTAGAGGAACTGAATGAAGTAACCAGGAACTTCAGTATTGATCTTCTTATAGGGCAGGGATCATATGCCCAAACTTTCCTGGCAGTTCTTAAAGATGGACAGAATTCTGCCATAAAAAAGCTTGATCCTGTTAAAGAAATTCAAGTACAGGTCATGCATCTGCGCCTTGCTTTTCCACCTTTTTCAGTTATTGTTGTTTTTCTGGGTCCGAGTTATTGGGGGGAGAGGAGTTGACCGATGGAAATGGTGGCATGGGCACAGGGAGAGAGGGGTATGGAGGGGGAGAGGCGGTGGCAGCTAGGATGAGGAAGTGAGAGTTGTTTAGAAGACTGTAGCAAAAAGGCAGAGGAGCAAAACCCGGGGTGTCCTATGCGCCGACCCGGGGGGCACCGTGCAGCCCGCCGACCAGGGCGACATTGGGCCTCGCCCTGCCCCGCGCGGCCCACTGCAGCCCACCAACGCGCGGCCTCCTTCTTCCTCGCGACCGCCACTGCCGCCCACGGCTTCTTCCTCGCGACGCGCCGGCGCCACCCCACCGCCCACCGCCGCGGCCGCGCTAGGCTTTGCCGGAGCTCCGCGGCCGTGGCCGAACCCTAGCGTGGCCGCACCGGCCTCCTTCTTCCCCTCCCCCGCCCTACTCCCGCCGCCACCATGGGCATGCTCAACGGCGAGCCGTGACGCGCCCCGCCATAGCCTGGCCCGGCCGCAGCAGCCGCCGCCAGCTCCCCTAAACCGCCCAGCCACCATCCCCACGGCTTCTCTGCCTCCCCCCAACCCCCTTCCTTCTAAGCCTGCCAGAGTTGAAAACGAGGGAGGGAGAGAGCTGCCGGAGATGGAGACGAGGGCGGCGCAGGCGAGCTCGGGTGGGGCCGCCGGAGATGGAGACGAGGGCGGCGCCAGTGAGCTCGGGTGGAGGCGTAGGCGCGTTGGTGGGCTGCTGGGCCGCGCTGGGCCAAATTGAGCAGCGGAGGGAGGAAGATAAACAGTGGGGAGGGGTGGAGTGGGGGGGGGGGGGGGGGGGTCGGTGCGCCGACTGGTCGGTAGCGAAGATTGTCGGCAAAACCCTGTCTCTGCTTTATCAAAATAGTTGCATTTCCCCTTTTATTTATAGGAAGGATCCAACTTGATGTCCAAGTAAATCCATTATCTGGACTCTTCCTAAAACTAACCTAGAAAACACTGTCCCGGCGGTGGTGCTACTGTAATCATGGTACTGTCCGGTGTCCACTTAGGCGAAAGTACCTGTGGAACTGTTCACGAGCCTAATTTTATCACTTATTGGGCCTATTTGATCCTGGGCCATTATATTTTCATTTTTTAGTATGCACAACAAAGGATTAGTTTCTAACAACTTGTGTTGCAGGTTCCGGCCATTTTAGGAATGAGTCAGCATGACAATGTTGTGCAACTTCTTGGATATTTTGTCAAAGAGGAAACTCGTGTTCTTGCTTATGAGTACACACCAAGGGGATCCCTGTATGATATTCTTCATGGTATGGAATAACCCTAGATTTACTTTCATAAGCTTCAAGCTTGATCATTTGGTGTTTTCTTGTTAGCCTTAGACATAGGGCAATGGCATGATTATGTTAAAATTTTTGAACCAATCGTATCAATCACATTGTTAGTCTACTAAATAATCTACAAAGTATCAAGCTTGGAAAGCCCAGATGATATTCTTCGAATTCGCCATGATTTTAGGTAAAAAGGGTGTCAAGGGAGCCCAACCAGGACCACCTCTGTCATGGTTGCAGCGTGTGAAGATTGCTGTAAGTGCTGCAAAAGGCCTTGAGTTCCTCCATAAGAAGGTTGATCCTCCCATTATTCATGGCAGCATCAAGTCCAGCAACATACTTCTCTTTGACAATGATGTTGCAAAAATAGGTGATATTGGTGTCTCAATACATGTAGCCCGTAACTGGTTTGATGAGTACTATGAGACTGTTCGGGTTTCTCACGATCCCAATTCAGCATGGGAAGCACCTGAGTATGTGACAGAATACTTCCACACTTTCAGATTTACACTAATGCCTAGGCTGATAAATGATATGCATTCTGCTGCTTGTGTGCTGTTTCCTTCTGTGAACTTGTTAGGTGGGCAATCACAGGAATGTATAGCAGAAGGAGCGATGTCTACAGCTTCGGCGTTGTACTATTGGAGCTTTTAACTGGTCGCAAAGTAATTGATAATACAATGCCACATAACCAGAGGAGCCTAGTTACATGGGTACATATGCCAGCATTCACTTTTCTAGTTTCTGTATAGGATGCAGCAGCTAATTTGCTTATCCTAAGGTGCAGGCTTCACCAAGACTTAGTGAAGACAAGGTGGAACAGTGCATAGATCCAAGGCTTGGAGGAGGATACCCACTAAAGGCTGTCAGCAAGGTACCAAAATTGTTAAGACTGGATGTTGTGTGCTCGAGTGAGCAAGTAGAGGTCTATACAGTGTGACTTGAACATAACCATCTTTTGACATTGGAAAAGGAAGACATAATCATTTTTCTATTTCTTCTTTTAAAAGGAATTTTTAGATCATGTTTGTTTGTCCTGCATTTTAGCTGAACTTATCCAGAAAATAGTATTTAGGGTCAGAGTGTCAGACAGAGCGCATGCTCCACAATGACTCAAGCTTTACCCCTCCAAAGATATGGAGGAAACCTCAGTCAGCAATGGCTTGTGAATCTTGACACGAACCACCAACATAAAGCAAACAAACTTTCTGTGGATTTAAATATTCATATTATTTTAAAATAGATTATACACAGACACTTTAACTAAGAGTACGACTTTTTATGGAGCAGGTGCACACCACAATAAACTGAAAACCATAAGCAAATATTATTTGTCAAATTTGCTACTCTTTAGAGTTACAACTAATATTGGTAGTCTTAAAAGAGAACAATATATTCTTGGTCTGAAAGTAGTACGCTAAACAAACGCACTTTTATTTTCTTTTGTGTGTGTGTAATTATTGATTTGGTTTGGCAAACAGATGGCTGCTGTTGCTGCACTTTGCATACAGTGGGTGCCTGACTTCAGACCTGAAATGAACATTGTCGTCAGGGCTCTGTGCCCGTTACTGAACAAGTCACCATCTCTGCCTCGGTGAAGCATTTGGAACTGGAATGTGGTTTTCGGTTGGTGTCATTGCGAGTTTAAGATCATACGATCAGGGGTTTCGTGCAGGTGATTGGTGTGGAACAGAAAGTTTTCATTACTGCATTCCCCTAGGTTTGGAACTTTGCTTTGTTTTAGTCTGTACATATGATTTAGACTTGTTATTACAATGGATCGTCCTGATCTGATGCATCTTGGTCAGTTTTGAAACATGCAATGCTACGTGTAGCTTACATCTTTTTTTTTTTGGTAGTACGTGTAGCTTATATCTGTGTGCAAATGCTGAATCATGTTTTACATGATTATTACTCGGATTCCTTATTATCACTATAACAGGGGTCGGATGCTAGTATCCGATCCAACCGTGTTTCTTTCTTGTCGTCCATGTCCTCACCAGGTGGTCGTCAAACAACATATATAAGCTCAAGCACACTCCGTGGCCGCTGAATTCACTCGCTTATATTTCTTTCCTTTCCTTTTTTTCTTATATTTCTTTTCTTTCCTTTTTTTCTTATATATTTCTTTTTTGTTTTATTATATTTCCTTTTTAATCTTTCTTCTATCTATTTTTATTTTACTCTAATTATTTTTCTTCTTTTGTGTGTGTTCACTTCCAGGTTGGTACGTTTATCTTTTCTTTCCTTGCTTATATTTCTTCTTTCTTTTCGTTTCCCTTTTCTTTCTCGTGCGGTTGTTATCCTTTTGTTTTTCTTTTTTTTTTAATATTTCTTTTGCTCGTTCATGGGTTGCTATAAATATTGGATATATAGTTAGAGCATCTTCAAGAGTTCTCTAATCATCCTTCTAATCCTTGTTTTTTAGAAAGATAGGAAAAAATCTCTCTCCAACAACTTTTAATATTTACTCCTAATCTTTTAGTAGATGGGAAATTCCTCTCCCTAACGCGTAACTTTACGTGCTGCTCCCGTCGCGGGTATCCGTCCCCCGCGCTGGTTCGCCGCCACGCCGTAGTAGGCCATTCGCTCGAACAGCTCGTACACTGCATATGCATGCGTAGCATAGTCATAGATCCATGGCCCATGGGCACGCGAAGCAAATCCCGGCGGCGAAACATTGCTGCCGGCCGGCTGGCTGGAGAAACGAGAGAGCGCCGCTAGCTGACTCTGAATCTCTCTGACGACGAAAAATGAAGGTGCAGGCGGTCCAGCCACCGCGCTTGGAGCGGAGGACGGGGTTGCCACGGAGGTCGACGGAGCCGTCCTTGGTGTACTCCCCTCCTCCTCCCCCTCCCTCGCCGTTCTCCATGGCCGCACGTAGGAGCTGGCTCAAGGCCAGAGGCGACAGGCGAGGAGAGCCTAGAGCGAGCTCGGTCCTGCTGCTGCACTCGCTGCTCAAGACCTGAAGTGTAGTGCTGTGCCGTTCTTTGGGCTCTGGCTGAGGCCCTGTTTAGATTCTAAAAATTTTCACCTCAAAATGTCACATCGAATCTTGCGGCACATGCATGAAGTACTAAATGTAGACGAAAAACAAAACTAATTGCACAGTTGAGTGAGAAATCGCGAGACGAAACTTTCGAACCTAATTAGTCCATAATTAGACACTAATTACCAAATACAAACGAAAGTGCTACAGTAGCAAAAACCAAAAAATTTTGCCAACTAAACGCGCCCTGAGCAGCTGGAGGGAGTACTGATGCGTGCATTAAATTGTGTAGCTACGCGTGCCCTCCTACCGCTCTACTCCCTCCTGTATGTTTGCATTGAAGCCCTCGTTTAGTTGGCTCGATTCGGCGGCGGCAGATTCACTGTAGGTACAGTGATGTTTTATTTTTATTTGGTACTAATTGTCCTATCGATGACTAATTAGGCTCAAAACGTTCGTCTCGCAAAGTACAACCAAACTGTGCAATTAGTTTTTGATTTTGACAACATTTAGTACTCCATACATGTACCGCAAATTTGATATGACGGGAAATCTTTTTTTTTTTTATAGTATCAAAGTTGGAAATTTGATGAAACTAAACACACCCGAAGGCATTTACCGTGCTCTGCGATTTTGCATCGGCATTTACCACGACGCCCTCCCTCCACAACGACGACGAGGACGAGCAGCGAGCATGCCCGGACAACGTACGGTAGTCGAGTGATGACGTGCAGCAGTGCAGGGCACACCGTGTTTGTGCAAATGCACCCACCCATCATCTCAAGTGCGAAAACAAACAGTTTTTAGAAGAAAAAATTAGAAGAAATTCTTGGAGATGACTATCTTTTTCTCTTCTAATATCTTTTTAGGAGTTGCCAAACTACAAGTTTTTAGGAGAAAAAATTAGGAAACTCTTGGAGATACTCTTAGCATATTTTTATCTTTTTACTTCTTTTTATTGTGCATTTTTCTTTTTTTCTTTTTTTATTTCCTTTCGTTCATCAGTTTTCCCTTTTTATTTTTTATTTTCTATGGTAGTTTATTGTTCTTTTTATTTTTATCTTTCTTTTATTTCTTTTTTACTCTAATTAATTTTCTTTATTTCATTTGTTATTTTCTTGTTTTTATTTTATCTTTCTTTTTCTCCTATTACATGTGATGTTATGATGTATTCTGTGATATTTATGTAGTATACATGTGATTCTTGTTGATGTATTCAGTGATATTCACATGGTATACATATGATTTTTTATGATGTATTTTGTGAGGTTCGTGTAGTATAAATGCGATGTTCATGTAGTATCTTTGACTATTCAAGTACCCGTGAAATATTCTATAGCATATTTAAGTTACTCGATTACTATGAATGTGTTATTCTTTTTATTTTCTACTATTACGTGGTCTTTTATTTTTATTCCTTTTGTTTTCCTTATGCTTTGTTCTATCTTTTATTATTTTCTCTTCTATTTATGTTATGTTATTAATCTATTTCTATATATATTATATCTCTTGTTATTCATCTTTCCTCTATCGTCATGGATATTATAATACCATTTTCTGGAATGTTTTTATCCTTAATATGAAATATTATTTTTCTAAATTTAGAACATTTGTCTTATTAAGACAACATCTTTCTTGAGATATAAAATATCGCTTCTTCTCAATAAAATAAAAATGTTCTATCTTCATGAGATAAATATTCGTTAATATAATTTATCTAAATATATTCATGTGAGATCTTGTTTCGAATGATTTATTATAAAAAACGCAATGGTGAAAATCAAAATTTAATTTTGATTTTTAGTTTAACAACTACAGCTTTTTAAAACTTTAAAGAAAACTTTGGCTCACTTTCCTAGGCATTGTGTATGCATGTAGAAACACCGTTCAGCTTTGTATGCAACTCTTCGCCCTGTTCATTTGGACTGGTTTAGCTTATAAGTCATGGCTGAAAGTACTGTTGGCTGGTTTAATATGAGGAAAAATATTATTTGTTGACTGAAAAGCCATGGTTTAAAAGCCAAATACGATCCAGCGAACTAGCTGCTGGGTGGTGGCAGGCCACGTGTGGACACGCGAAATTGGGCTATGCAGGGACGTGCGGAAGTGAGGCCGCGCGGATGCCGAAAACAAAAAAGCTGGTCGGCGCGGCGCTAGGTGCCACCCTGATGGATGCGAAGCACGACCCGAGCATTACTGCTTACTCCAATAAGGCACGTGCATTACTGCTTAGTGTTTACTCCAATAAGGCAGGACAAATTCATAAGCATTTATATATTTTTTTAGAAACATTGAGAAGCATTTATATAAGAAGCGGAGATTTGAAGTTTTGGTCGGACGGGCCTCGGGCCCGATGTCACGTCTAGACCAGGCCCATGGCCCACGAAGCCTTTGATGCGGCCCAGTCTGGCCCCGATGTCACGTCTAGACTAGGCCCATGGCCCACGAAGCCTTTGATGCGGGACAGTCCCAATGTCCGATCATTCCTATTGCACCGCCAAGGAGACCTGCTAAACGAACAATGCTTCAGAGTCCAGATAGACGTGACAGCTTGCTAGCGTCCGGGCGGATGGGGCGTTCGACCGCCCGCTCCTACTGAAAGCATCGAGGCCCATGGTGGGTTTCGGTAATTAATAATGACATAAGATTATTATGACTAACGTGTATTTTGTATAGGCAATTTGAGTTAGGTCATGATAATGGTGATTGTTTGTGCAATCAATGGTTTTCATGCCCATATCGATGGAAATTGTTTCGGTTTTCAAGGATGAACGACAGGGTTAAGGACAGACTAGTTATAAGTGTCATTTGATGTTGAGAGACACTTAGAGTAGTTTATGACTTTGTTTTTCCTTTAGTCGCACTATTAAGAGGGGTATGAATTAGTAGCTTGACCTATGTGAGTCTAATGGTTTGGGTACCGTGCACACTTATTAAACTTAGCACTAGCTAGCTCAAGGACAGCCCAAAGATCATTCGGAGTCGATCCCATTCACAAAGTGTTTCAAATTGGAAGTGAATGGAAGTGGTAATAGAGGACCAGACTCTGCTGTGGCAGTGATCGGACTCTGAGGTGCTGAGTCCGGTCAGTGCCAGAGTCTGTGCGACAGTGCTTCAACAAGATCGGACGCAGGCACAAGGGAGAGATTGGACGCGACGGTCCCACTGTAGCAGAAAGGGCTCGGCACTAAGGCAAGACCGGACGCTGGCCGGTTAGTGACCGGACTCTCATGAGCCAGTGTCCGATCAACATCAAAGAGGTTACAAAACAACTTTTTAATGACCGGACGCATCCGGTAAGGGAGGACCGAGCTCCCCTAGGGTCTGATCACTGTTTTGATACTCTCTGACAGTTGACGTCATGTAGCTGTTGGCTACTGACCGGACGCATTCGATCACATCGATAGACGCGTCTGGCCACTTCGTAATGTGCTAAGTGGGACCCCAATAGTTATGTTTTAAAGTGGGGAGTATAAATACTTCTCCTACTCGCCCAATTCAGCTCTCTTGCCTATTTGTTCAGCTAAGGAAACACTTTGAAGTGCAAGAAAGAGCAAGAGTCTAGTGGGGTGATTGAGATTTGATAATCCAAGATTAAGGACCTCATTAGTGCATAGGGAGTAGCAAGTGTGCATCCACCTTTCTCATTAGGCTTGTCATGGTCAAGTGAGAGTTTGCGCTTGTTACTCTTGGTGATCGTCATCACCTAGACGGCTCGGTGGTGATTGAATGCTTGGTGATCATCCGTCGGAGCTTGTGGATAACCCAAGTCATCTTGTGAGCGGTTGTGGGTGATTCACTATAACGGAGTGTCAAAGAATCAGCCCATAGAGAGCACTTGATCCCTGCACGGATCAAGGGGGAGCTACACCCTTACGCAGGTGCTCCAACGAGGACTAGTGGGGAGTGGCAACTCTCTGATACCTAAGAAAAACGTCGTTGTGTTCCTCTCCCTCTCTTTACTTTGAGCATTTATTTTTGAGCAATTTAATTCATGTCTTTACATTATTAGAATTGCCATGCTAGAGTAGGATTGGAACCTAGGCTACAAAACTTTTGTGCGATAGAACAATAGAGAACACATTTAGGCACCAGGGGGTGAAATGGGCTAAGTGTAGGGCTTAATTATTGCAAGAAATTTTAGTTGAGCCCAATTCACCCCCCTCTTGGGCATGTTGATCCTTTCACCTGCAGTCATTTTTTCGCATAGTTTCACGTGCCCATGTGAGGCCCCGCGTCACTCTGAATTTCACCAGCATCGAGAAGAGAGGGGGAGACGGCGGATGCCCAGCCGATACCAGAAGGAGGAGTAAAACAGACCAGGATTCCCAAAATAGAAATTCTAACTCTTTTGCCCCTCTGTAATAGTCCTAGGATATCTCGGCTATCACCGGCATCTAATTTTTAGCTGATTATAGAGTCATACAACCCCAGAGTGTATAAATACATAAATAAATTACAACAATTTGGTACAACTAACAATAAACAAAACACTATTATTCTATCATGGAAGTGAAGCTTGACGAATCTCCAATCAAGAGGCACCTTGAGTGTAGAACGAATCCAACTAATCATCACTGCAGGTCGAGAATTCTGCACACTACCAGAAGTGTGCAGGAAGAGAAAATAAAAGGATCTGGTGATCCTAATAGTTTGGCTATGGTTTTCATCCTTAGCGCATGCAGAGTAACAACAAGTATAATAATATATAAGGCCCTGTTTGGTTCTTTAGTCCAGGGACTAGAGACTAAAATAGGGACTAAACTTTAGTCTCCTACCGTGTTTGGTTCCAGGGACTAGAAGGGACTAAAGGGCATTAAAGCTACTGAACAAAGACTAAAATACCCTAGGTGGGATGGTCCCGACGCAATAAAGTGGAGAGAGGGAGGGGCATGGAGTGTTAAGTTGGACTAGTAGTCTCAAATAGCCACCCCTCAAGGGACTACAGCCCAAACCCACTTTAGTCCCTCTAGTAGTCCCCTGTTTGGCAAAGTAGGGACTATTTGGGACTAAATGGGCTCACTAGTCTCTAGTCCTATCTAACCAAACATGGCCTAAGTATCTCAACCCAACCAACCATCCATCCATCCATCCCATCCCATATCCAACACAGTCATACCACACTCTCACATCTTACCACCACTCTCTCTAAGCGGCAAGGAGAACTCCCTCTCATGCCTTGCCTCAGCAGCCATCGGGCCACATTCTTATCCAAACCCAAGGGGGAGAAGAACAGCACCTCTTGGCTACAGCCGGCTGAGTGCATCAGTGCGGCAGGGTAGGGCGGTGCTAGCCTCCATGGGGAGGTACGGGCTCAAATCCGTGAAGGGGAGGAAGGGAGCAGGTGGGTGCGACGGTGGCTACAAGGAATATGGAGAGCGACGATGGCTGGGCTTTGTTGGTATTTATTAACGCAAAAAGAATATGAAGGATTTTGCAAGCACAGAGAATACCATTTAGCATTTTACCGGGAGTATTCCAGGTATCGTTATTTATATTTTACCATAGGAAAACAATGGAGTAAGACTTATTGAGTAATAGAGGAATATCTATCAACATACCAGCATAGCTTAAGTAGAGGGTAAATATATAGATAGGAATTAAGTATAATGACACTTAGGGGATAGATCTATAAAGATAATGTAAACTAGTCAACTTAGGAGAACAACAGGTGAGGTAGATTCCTATGATATTCTTATTATAGGATCAAAGTATATATATACCTGACTATAGCTAAGACTAACTCTACTCTTGTGCTCTTCGGGACGCCGCTTAGACAATAAAGCTCCCACAATACATAACTCTACTCACGCGACTATGGTCCTATAATTTAAGAACCTGCTCAATTCGGAGTGGACTACAAAGGATAGACGGGGCTGTCACCTCCCGCTGCTACCACCCAACCAGAGAACAGGATGCACTCATAGACAGAACATCGTATAAGAACCATGCTTACATGAGACTCAACTACTTAGCCTAATCGATAAACTAGCAACCTAAGCGCTCTATGAACCCGCACACAAAAGTATTGATAACCTTTAACTAAGAAAGATATATATTCAAAGTAAACATAGCCATGTAGATAAGAATATGATAAATTGATAATAAGTCTGACAAGATGTAGAAGTGAAGATACAAGGCTTTGCCGAGCCTCCAAGACTAGATCCAGAACATGAGCATGAGCCCAACTCGACCCTCACTCTTGAGCTACTAATCTACTACATTAGAGAGCTCTAGATCTAATCCTTCTAGTGTGTCTTGATCTGAATGAGAGATATGAATTAGGGTTTTTCAAGATGGCTCTAGGGAGGGGGTAGGGGCTGCTATATATAGACTGAGGTAGAGTAGGGAGCAAGGAATCGAGGTGGAATAGGGGGCAAGGAATCGCCACATCATCGATCCGCGTCAACTCCCTCGACCACCGTTCGATAAAACCGACCTAAAACCGTCTTAAAATCAACGGTGTAAATCGTAGGAAGGAGTATGAAGCAGCGAAGGGCGAGCGGGCTCTATGGCAGGCCGACCGACCTATGGGATGGGCTAGCCAACCCACTTTCATGGCTGTTTTGCCCAAGCTTCGGCGTGGTGTCTTCTGGAACCTTCTAGAGTTGTTTTTCATAGTTTTCATGGGTTGAATCACTTGTTGTCGTCGGTTTGCTTATTTGGAGTGTATGACAGTGGTCCCAGGAGCTGTTTTTTAGATAAATCCTCCTGCATACAAATATTTACCAAAGCTCGTAGAATTCATTAGTTTAAACCCATATACCTATGTTTGGTGATGGAATTAAGTACATATGCAGGATATGTTGACGGTTTATAATTGGTGTTAACGACCATCAACAAGCTCCCCCACACTTAACCTTCGCTAGTCCCTTGAGCAAAGCCAAACTCAGTAATGGATCAGGAGTTGCTACAATGTTTTCACGCCTCAAAAGTACACAGGTGTTCAATCAAAAATTCTCCTCCAAATTAGAATAAACTGATATGACTTTCAAACTTACCCATATTACCTTCAACCATGGAGCTTCTTAGCCTTCACTTGGGTCTTGAGCAATTGAAAGACAGAATGATCGAGTCAAGCACTATGTCTCAAGTTCTTTGTTCTACCATTGTTCTGGAGTTTTTATAAATTTTCAAAATAAAACTCAAAGATTCCATTGTATGACACTCTCAAGTCTCTCAATATTTGTGATATTTATGGATCCTCACCAAGGCAATAAAGATGTTATGCCTTTTCTCTTTCTACCACTAAAGCTTATGTGGAGTTCATAGGTAGGGAGAAAGCTAGAGCATACTTGCAATGCATATATTGTAAAGTCAAACAATAGATCCAAAGAGAGTTGAGTCATACAATCAAATCAAGATGTGCATGTGCGTGGATGTACATGGTGGCTAACCTAATTCTACTTTGCTCCTTGAAAACTTATCTCTCTTTTGAAACCTGGAAACAATTTTGCAAGAGAACAGGGGCTATCTTATTTATCTCTTTTTTCAGACGGGCATCTAAGTACCCATTGTTTTAGATATCTCGGACACTTGTCCATTTTTTCAATTCTTTTTTCTCTTTTTTTTATGAATAACTTTTGCATAGCCCCATGCCTCTTTTCTGCCACAAAACTTTGAGAGAGACATCAACAAGAACTTGGAGCATTTATTTGGTGGATGGAAAACCTAACAAGCATGTTTTTGTGTTCACCCCCAGTGTAGGAGTAGAACATTTTTGGGTAGATCTAGATGGATGACATGTTTTTGCGCCTACCCCCTGAGTAGGAGTAAGTGCATATTTGGATGGTGTGTACGCGATCTTGATTTTAAGAGCATGACAAACCTCTCATAAGGGTCAACAAAGCTTGACAAAACTCACTGTAAAAGCAAGCAGCATATACGCGGAAGTTTTCCTAGCCTAAATAACATGTATGGCTCTGGTAGGAATTCAAGCTTTGTCATACAGGAAACTCATCATGTAGCATTTTTATGTTTTTCGAAAAGATAAATCTCAGAACTTTAGTATCACTTGGAACAAGATAAACAATAGCTCAGACCTTCTCATATCATATCCATCAATTACCTAGACTTAGATCAAGCATATGCTACCCACGAGTTTCAAGTTCAGAGTAAATCCTTATATCAAAATAGTTTTATCCAAAACTTGGGAGAATTCAAGGCTAAAAACTAGGTACTTGAAAGGAATTACAACAGAGCAACTTATTCATCATTTCCATTATAAGAGATTATCTTCAGAGTCCTTTTTTATTTTATTCAGCTCCTAAAAATAAATTAAAGTAAACTAGACACACTCTTTTATTTTGTTTTCAGTTATTCATCTTTTTTCTAATATATAAAAAGAAAACTGAGAATAATAAAAGGAAAAGAAATACTTATCTGCATACATGGGGGATGCCTTCTCCCCCAAGCTGGTTGTTATTGTGGTTGCTCAACGAGGTGGCCGAATGTGGACGTGCTGGAACAGAGCCTCCCAATTTTGATTTTGCTATTGCTATTGTTGCTGGAGGCTGGCCATCTCGTGTCCCATGCTTACCTACCATTGTGCATGATTATGTAACGTACCTTGTATGGTAGCATTTGTCTCTTTAGTGGTTGCGAGTCTGTTGTTGAATCGGTGGTAGGCCTCCTAAGAGTCATGATACCCTCGGTTCATTCTTGAAGATGAGGATTCCGAAGGTGGCGCCTCCAGTAGTGGCGCTTCCACTGGTGGTGCCTCCTTATTTTGCCAAACCTGTTCTAGTTTTGAGTTTGATCTAGGTTTGACAGATTCATCCTTTCCTGACTTGTTCCTCCTCCTTGTTCAGCGTTTCAAAATCAACCATCAGTAGTAGAAATTGGCGACATCTTATGTGCATCATTATTGTCGGTTCAGAACTTTCACTTGTAGAATTTGGGGGATCAACTCCCCCACACTTGCTTGAAGTGTGTTCTGCTCATAAAGACAGGGTAGAGATCAAGTGCATGGGCTCTGTTAGTGGAAAAAGACCAACAGAACCAAAACTTATTTATTCTTCTCTAACCTTAGGCACATCGAATCATGTTACGGTTGATGTTATGTGCATTCGTTCTTATAACATGGGTGATAAGATCAGAAGGATGAGTATTAATGTGGCATTTGAATACATTTATCAAAAAGAGTGGAGTTGCTTAACCTATGGAAGGACTGTTTATCTTTACAAAATGTATCAAACTTTACATGATTATAACTATCATCTTCCAAAGATAAGATATGCAAAATTTTAGCTCATTTGGTGAAGACTATAAGATCAAGAAAGTGGTACTATGACCAAACTTAAGGAACAAAACATGTTGAGTTAATTAGGTTGGATCAAGCAAAGTTGTAACTCAAACATGTTTGTTTCTTTATTTGTATGAATAGCAAGGTCAAAGGAAAGGTTTTTAAATAATGACCACTTACATTAAGATGTTACCTCATCATTAGAGCGTGATGACATCATGTGATGAAGGTAGATGACTGTGGTGGTCTTTTCTTCATGCTTGAAGCTTTCCTTGCTTGAGCTATTCATGAGCATCTTGTCTCCTATGTCGCACTCCTTCTTTCTCATTCTTTTGTCATGATGTCTCTTTGTCCTTTCTTTTGTGGATCTCAGCACTTTGTTTGGACCTTCTGCTCCTTTTATTGTTTCTTCTCTGCAAAAGATTAGTAGACAACACATACCCGAAGGAATATACAAATGTTTCAAAGCAAGGATAGTGTTGTCATAGAGCTGAAGGTCATCCTCTATGCTATAATAGAGTTAGTTTTTACATTTTAATTAGCATAGAATCTTTATCCCATGTTTTAAATAATGTACCTTGATTGTTCACCACTACTTCAAATTTTCTACAAGGTTAAGGCAAAGATGTGTAAAATTGTTTTGAAGAATACCTCAAACCTTGATCTATTTCTACGAATGATCTCCTACCATTCCCAACAAAATTTGAATACTTTCCTACAAGGGTTAGTCCATATATACAACCAAATTCTATACAAGTATGTTTTGATTCAATAATCATGCCTAAATAATATTTTGAAGCATACTTGTAACAGAACAAGGAAGCTTAAAAGACTAAAAAGATTCATTCAAGTAGAAACAAGATTATATATGGCGACCCAAAGGAGCATGATTATTTAAATTTTTACTTGTTAGTGATTTAGCAAGTTGAGCTCATCATAAAAGTAGGGATGACCAAGACAAACTAGCAACATGACATGAGATGTTTTGAAGAACTCTATCTCCCACACTTGAATTTTACGAAATGCAGAATCAAGTTTGGATGATAAAATTCTCCTATGAATGTGATTCTATGTTGCATAATGCTTGGTTGGATATACCTTATGTTTTCCTTCTTTTTATTGAAATGATTAGTGACAAGCATACCTGAAGGAGGCCTATCCAATTTACCTGTTGGTGAGAGCTCGTAATCCGTTAAGCAGGACCTTTTCTTGTATTAAGCCTCGATCCTAGAGATGAGGATACGAACAATTTTATGCTCTTCTTCCATCAACATTTCTTGATTTCTATTGATTCTTGGTTGATGAATTGGTGTTCATTGGATATGCAACTCAAGTTCTTCCTTGATTGTCTAACGACATGGCGGAAAGTTATTCTTCTTTGTTTGTTAGCGATACGCCAGCCGTCTTGAAGATCAAAGAATGAACTTTATTGGTGTTTGCGTGAAAGCTTCATCTTCAATGACCTAGAGATGTCTTTTGTGTGACCATGGTCGTTCTCGGACTTACGAGACACAATCGGCAATGAACCATTGATTGATGATGTCTGTTGGCATGAGAATGTACGCCATGATGTAGTGGCATCTCGTTGTCTTGTCCTTGTTGATGACGTGCGAGCTGGTCTTTTTGAAGATGATGGAAGCAGGCGTATTCTGGCTAATACGAGGTGGGTTGCACCTTGCTTCTCATCAGCCTCCTAGCTTGAGTCCTGGAAAGGCTCAATGCTAGGTTGCCTTCGACATTACTGTAACCTATTGATTTGTTCGTCCACTTCCTATGAGTGAGTGCTTCTATTGTAGATCCTTTTTGTGGCACTTGTCTTTCTCTTTGTTCCAAATCTAAAGTGGTGGTTTGGTTTGGGTTCGCATGTTCATACCAAACCATGGATAGGCACAACTTATATTCATTCTTTCTTGCAAATGAATACAACAAATTTGCATTATAGGTTGTTGTCCATAACTTTTGTAGTTTTCCTCTATGCTACTGAAAGGATGGTTTTAGGATTGCTTTAGCATAGATTTTATTTATTAACAAATTTTACGTGTTGGCTACATTCTAGCATGGTTCAAGGCTAAGATAACTTGCAATAAAAGATAAGTGAATAAACCTTGATACTCACAGTTCTTTTTTCCATGAAGAATGAGCTGGGTCTTCTTTGTGTAAAGTTTTTGGAATTCACCTTGCTTCATCTCTGGTGTGAATTTATCTCAGGACTTCCCCAATTTGAGTTTGAAAGTTTTCTACAGGGGTTAGTCCAACAAAATAACCAGTATCTACTACAACAAGTTTTAGTTCAATAACCAAACTAAACTCCATGTCTAATTTTGATTAAGGAAGGCATTTTAACCTAAGCACCACGCTTAATTTAAAAAGCCTTTGCAAGTGAGATCAGCACTCCCAAACTAAAGCATACTATGGCAGACAAAGATAACATGAAAGCATTATAGAGATGAAAGAGCATGATCATAGTGAGTGATTTCTTTTTTAAGACAAAGGATGCAAGAGGATATATGCAGGTAACTAAATATGCTATGAATTTGATATGAGAGAATTCAAACTAAACGGAGTGGATGCATGAATTATTTAAAGTAAACATGCAGTGGTATGCAAAAATTAAAAGATAACTACTCATTAAGTCTAAAGTCCATGAGCAAGACTATCTCATCTTTCTTGATCATACTTACCATGACTCACATGATGGAATTTATGAGTAGTGCAGTGTCTATATTCGTCACTTGAGATGTGCTTTGAATTCTTGTGACGTCGACCTTTGCTCCAATCTACACATGGTTACATATATATGTTTATGCAAACCTATGAGATGGCAGAGTTCCAATGTTGATGGATCTTGAATGTTCAGGCACCCTGGGTTCTTCAATGTTTCTTATTTTCATGTGGAAGCTTGCCGGAAGGTCAAAACGACGTCTACTGTCCTATCTTATTCCACAATTCAACATAATAGGGGTAATCCTACTAAAGCTAGTGGTATGCTAATGATCTAAATCTTTACGCTAATTGTTTCCCCAACAATGGCGCCAAAAATGCTTGTTGGTATTTATTAACGCAAAAAGAATATGAAGGATTCCGCAAGTGCACAGAATACCATTGTAGCATTTTACCGGGAGTATTCTAGGTATCGTTATTTATATTTTACCACAGGGAAACAATGGAGTAAGACTTATTGAGTAATAGAGGAATATCTATCAACATACCAGCATAGCTTAAGTAGAGGGTAAATATATAGATAGGAATTAAGCATAATGACACTTAGGGGATAGATCTATAAAGATTATGTAAACTTGTCAACTCAGGAGAACAACAGGTGAGGTAGATTCCTATGATATTCTTATTACATGATCAAAGTATATATACCTGACTATAGCTAAGACTAACTCTATTCTTGTGCACTTCGGGACGCCGCTTAGACGGTAGAGCACCCACAATACATAACTCTACTGACGCGACTACGGTCCTACAATTTAAGAACCTGCTTAATTTGGAGTGGACTACAAAGGATAGACGGGACTATCACCTCCCGCTACTACCACCCAACCAGAGAATAGGATGCACTCATAGGCAGAGCATCATATAAGCACCATGCTTACACGAGACTCGGCTATTTAGCCTAACCGGTAAACTAGCAACCTAAGCGCTCTATGAACCCACACATAAAAGTATTGATAACCTTTAACTAAGCAAGATATATATTCAAAGTAAACATAGCCATGTAGATAAGAATATGATAAATTGATAATAAGTCTTACAATATGTAGAAGTGAAGATACAAGGCTTTGTCGAGCCTCCAAGACTAGGTCCAGAACTTGAACATGAGCCCAACTCGACCCTCACTCCTGAGCTACTAATCTATTACATTGGAGAGCTCTAGATCTAATCCTCCTGGTGTGTCTTGATCTGAATGAGAGATATGAATTAGGGTTTTTCAAGATGGCTCTAGGAAGGGGGTAGGGGCTGCTATATATAGGCTAAGGTAGAGTAGGGGGCAAGGAATCGAGGTGGAGTAGGGGGCATGGAATCGCCACATCATTGATCCGCGTCAACTCCCTCGACCATCGTTGGATAAACCAACCTAAAACCGCCTTAAAATCAACAGTGTAGATCGTAGGAAGGAGTACAAAGTGGTGGAGGGTGAGCGGGCTCCGTGGCAGGTCGGCCGGCCTATGGGCTGGGCCGGTTGGCCGACTTTCATGACCATTTGGCCCAAGCTTTGGTGTGGTGTCTTCTGGAACCTTCTAGAGTTGTATTTCGCAGTTTTCATGGGTTGAATCCCTTGTTGTCATCAGTTTGTATGACAGTGATCCCGGGAGCTATTTTCTGGATAAATCCTCCTGCATACAAATATTTACCAAAGCTCATGGAATTCATTAGTTTAAACCCCTATACCTATGTTTGGTGATGAAATTAAGTACATATGCAGGATATGTTGATGGTTTATAATTGGTGTTAACGACCGTCAACAAGCTTCTTATAGGCACAACCACGGCTAGGGTTTGTGGCATGGACGTAGATGCCTCGGTGTTCATAGAAGGACGGAGCAGGTAGGTGGGCGCTGATGTCAAGGTATGAATGATAGGAGGATGCTGGCGATGGCGGCTCCTGCCCTGGGAGCGCCCAATAGGGTTTCCAGGTGGGGGCGCATGTGCCCACAAGCTAGGCCGTGGGGTAGGCCTAGAGGGAGGGCAACGTGAGCTAGGCCAGGTGGGGGCGAGCAGGCCCTAGGCGTGGGAATTGGCTTGCGGCTACTGTTGGGCCAAGGCTAGTTGGGCTATGGTGCTGCGTGGGCCTACGAGGAAAGAGAGGACAAGCGGGCTAGCTAGACTACAAGGGAAGAGGTGGGCTAGGCTGGCTGGGTGGTTAGGGCCCAAGAGGTTTTTCCCATTTCTTGCTAAGGCAATTTTGACTCAAACAACAATCAATCAAACACCCAAAGAAGATCCAACTCAAGGCACTCAAACATTGATTGAGATGAGAGAAGAGTTAGGGTTTTGTTTTTAGGAAAATCTAATAAATCATATAAGATTTGGTTACGTGTTGAATTCGAGCGGGGCTTGAATTCAACTCAACTTTTATTTTATTCAACAACATTTTATTTAGATAAATAGCTCTTGTCATGTTGTTGACTTCATCAACTTCATGACAAGTGGCTTGTTGCCAAATGATTTTGAAGTTGTGATTTTGAATTTATGTCAGAAAAGGGAAAAGTTTGTGTCGATGTTTTGTAAACCGGACTAGTAAATTTATATGATTGTCGTGCTACTCTAGGAAGATAATGGTAGCATCCAAAAGACACAAGGATTTATACTAGTTCAGGATGAAGCCCTATGTCTAGTCTCAGAGATGATCGAGTGCATGTTTCTCGCTTGAATACTCTGAAGTTCTTACAATGGGGGGTGCAAGAATGGTGTAAGAGGTCGGAGAGCTAGATCTAGGAGGTGAACTACATGAAGGGAAGCTTCAGGAGTTCGGATAGTGTGAGGAATGAATCAGAATGAATCCTAGTGAATCTCCCCTAGGAAGGATGCCCTGGCTACCCTTATATAGAGTTTGGGGCCAGGGCATGTACAAAGAAGAAGGTTCTCCCGACCGAGGGATTATGAGCCTGAGGGAGGGGCTTGGCTAACTTGGCTTACAAGCTACACCATCTTGTTGCACACGTCTAGGCATGGTTGTCGTCATGGTCTTGTGGCCATGTCATGGCATAGTGTGGTGTGGTGCTACTGTACCGACTGTGGCAGCACTGTAGGCACGGTGGTGGTTCGCCAGCCATCCTATGCAACGTGGTCTCTGTCGTGGCCTTCGTCATCATCTCTTGATTTCCTAGGGGCATTGTATAGGAGTTGGTAGCTACCCCTAGGTCATCGATCACCCGGTTAGCTTGTGGAGTAGGTGGCCATGATACCGAGCTCTGGGGTCAAGGCTCTTATTGGCTTGGATGGCCTCCATCGTGGATCCCATCCTATAGTGGGTAGAATCATACATACGTCTTGTCGGGCTATATTTGGACGGTGGGCATTGTACTAGCCATCATAGCTAGGTGGTGTTGTCTTGTCTAAACTGCGAGGCATAGGGATGGCGTCTGACCAGGCCAAGGTGATTGCTGTCCTCTCGGTCCTTGCAGGGTCAGTGTGGCATGCCTTCTCTTGTCAGAGCAGACACGCTTAGCTGGGCTCGACCTCTCCTTGTTCATCTCAGGGGTCTGGACGGAGGAGAGGTCATGAGCCTTTGTGTGGCTATGTGGCTAAGGCAAAAGAGAGGGGTCGTGGTCAACCCTGGCCTTAGCGTTTGGTCTAGTCTGCTTGGCTTAACTAGGCCTCGGTCGTTTGGGCTTTTGCTAGCTGGTGTGCTATGGGCTGCTCGGCCTGCTAACTAATTGATGCCTTGAGACACCCTGAGTTATAACCCCGACAATAGCCCTGGAGTGTTTTTGTGATCATGAAGTGATTGTGAAAGTACTGAGTTGCGTGTGCGTTGGGTTCGTAGTTGTGGCCTGTCTGAACTTCATTTCTCGACCCCTTACGGGCTACCAAGAGATTCTTCTTCTAGTTGTCTAACATTTAGAACCTCTTTCCAAAGGCTAACCACTTTAGAGATGGGAAAGAAACAGAAACAAAATTTAGGCCATAACGTTTCTCAATCTCCTTGCACACTTCCTACGGTTTGACTATAACATGTTTTAGCTTTTCTCGTCAAAGAGAACGGAAATAACTTCCATCTTAAGGTCTTGTCAGACATGCTAGTGATACGCAAGTATGCACAGATCTGCTCAAACTCTCATAGGTGTGAGTAGGGGTTTTCATCACCTTCTCCCAAGAAGGATTTATCCCGAATCAATTTTATTAAACACGGGCGTAGCTCATAACCAGATGTTATGATAGGCTATGAGGATTCTAGTGGCTTTAGACTTGCGCTCATGGGTTTAGTATATTGATAAATAGGAGTGGAATCCATGCTAAAAATTGTTAAGCTAGGCTCGAAGTTAATTCAGCAATCGTTTCCCCGACAACGGCGTCAAAAAGCTTGTTGGTATATTTTAACGCACATAGATAAATCTACAAGCGCACGGATACCGCTGTAGCTTTTACCCAGAAGTATTCCAAGTATTGTATCCACAGGGAAACATGTGAGACTAACTATGGTCTAACTTAACTAAGGGTAACAATACTAAGGGTAGCAACAAGGTTAGGATAAATAGTAGCATAGAGAGGAAAACTAAGGTTCTCTAATTCTAACTTGGATAAGCTATGTCTTCTACTATTCAACTAGGGACATTACTAGGGAAAGACACTAGCAGAGGATGCTTTCCTTCGCAACCGTGTCCTACGTGCCCTTACAAACAGGAGGTGGACTACAGAGGATTCAACGAGGCTATAAGAGTCATCCTCGTGAGCTACCACTGATCCGGAATATAGGATGCATCCACAAGTAACTAGAGTCTAAGCACCACGCTTACACTACAATTACTACTTTACTCTTTTTGGATAAAGTATAAAGAACTCAAACAAGTTGTGAACCTGATGAATAATATAAACAAGAACCTTACTTGAATTAGAAGTTGATTACCAGAGAAATCTCAGAGGCAAGCTCAGATAGAACTTGGATCTGCCAAGGTACAAGCCGTAGAGAGAGCACCGATAGCCGGTGCCTCCTCCAAACTCTTCCCTCACTCTCTATCTCACTATTTTTATTTATAAGACTAGATCCTATGGAGGACTAATCTTCTCTTGATAGCTGGCTCTGATCCTGACGAGGAGAATATGAATTAGGGTTTTAGGATCTGATAAGGGAAGGGGTAGGGGCTGCTATATATAGGCTAGAGGTAGAGTAGTGTCCAAGGAATCGAGGTGGAGTAAGGGGCAAGGACTCTAGGAGGAGTAGGGCAAGGAATTGCCACATCATTGATCCACGTCAACTCTCCCGACCACCGTTGGATGAACTAACCTAAACCCGCCTTAGAATCAACGGTGTAGATCCTAGGAAGGAGTACACGATGGCGAAGGGTGATGGGCCACCCTCATGGGCCGTGCAGCCTCCCTAGTGGGCCGGCCGGCCCACTATGGTGCTAGGTGGGCTCCTCCTTCTGGTGGTGAGGCTTGGGCTCCATCTAGAGTCGACTTTCGTAGGTGTCACAGGTAGAGTCACTTGTTGTCGTCGGTTTGCTTGTTTGGAGTGTATGACAGTAGTCCTAGAAGCTATTTTCTAGATAAATCCTCCCGCAGTCATGAAATCACCAAAGCTCGTGGAATTCATTAGTTTAAACCCCTAAACCTTCAGTGGTGATTACATTTATGCCCTTATGTGTCGTAGAACCGACCAATTTATAAGAATACAAGTACAATGGCAGCCTGCAAGCGGTTGCACTGTCATACTTGAACCCATATAAACCCGATAGTCCGTCGAGTACCACGACGGGTCTCGATAAACGATTTACAACAACCAAGATCGTACAGGATTCAACATACATGCCACATATTACATAAAGTTTGCAGATACATTTCATCATCAGAGTACAAATAAAAGTTATTACAAACTGAGTTTGATAATTAAAGCGGAAGCAAATAAGTTCAAAAATAAAGTTTCCAACATAGTTTGATACAGTGCCAAGTAAGATCACGGTCCACAAAAGCAAAGATAGGAATTACTAAAGAAGCCTGCCCAAGGCTTACTCCTCATCCACAGCGGGATAGAAGCAACTCTTGCAATAACCATGATACACAGTGCCATCTGCAACAATGGGAAAATAAACCCTGAGTACGAGAAGGTACTCAGCTAGACTTACCCGTCATGAACCAGAAATAAAATGACTCCAAGGATTATGCAAGGCTGTATAAGTAGATGTAACTTGACAGCATTTTGCGTAAAAGGCAATTGACCCATTGTACAATTATGATTCCTTTATCAAGTTAATTATAACTATCCATTTCTAGATTTGCAACTATCCTGTGCCAAACATGTGGTATATCATTTAGAAGCATACAATAGTAACCATAGCAGGAATTGTAATTCCATTTTCATCCGAACCATCATGTTTCATAACACAGTTACTACAATGTTGGAGCTAGTCAAGTTTCTCACTATCTAGGAGAGACGGCGATTCGAATCGATTTCAACCAGCTGGGAATTTATTCCTAACACAAACCCAGGTCTACCAGCCATGATAGCCTTAGGTCACCTTTGGTACAACTCAGGTACACATTTCGCGGGTCCGTACCACACCGCACAATTCAGAACACCAGATGCCAGGATGCTCAGGCCAAGCCTACCCTTGGGCTCAGTCTGATCGTTCCCCGGAAGGAGCGCACAACAGAATGGGTCCCAGCCTGAGTTGAATTACTCGGCTTCGTGGTTGGAACGAGTTATCTGGCCAGCTAAGTGAGAGGCATGCGTTCAATCTTGTCAGAAGTTCCAACAATGGTATGGTCCTTGATCAACACAGACGGGGATAGATCCACACCCAAGACCTCCATGCCTTGTTGCTTCTCTATCAACCTCCCGTCCGGTCTTGATTTACTTTTACCTCATGGTTCTGTTCCACGATGGCAGATATAGCCAACCGTGCTCCGGTATCCACCTATATCTCGCAGGTGATAGGACATCACCTGACTTCTACCGGTCTAAGCATGGCTAAGCATACATTCGATCCTAGACCTATACCGGTTAAAGGTGTAATATCTGGACAAGGAATGTACATGCATCAAGTGGTTCCATTCAACTCTTATAACCTAATGCACCAATCATAAGTACGTAAGTAAACACTTGTAAATTACTGGGAGACTTATAATGCTCTGGGGCTTGCCTCACAAAAAGGAAGTAGGGCGGTGGTCAGGGCACTCCGGAAGCTCTTTAGGGTTCTACTCCACGCCTTTGGGAGCTGCAGCTTGCGGATCCTCCTGCTGGTTCCCTTCCTCTGCTTCTTTGAATTCCAGCAACGTGATCTCTTCCTCCAATCCTAGATGCATGAATGTGGCATAAGTATTATGAATGCATATATGTTAACAAGTGCATCATGTTTATTGAGTAGGTGCATATCTCTTCTCGATTATTACTTAACTACTTCTACAATGCATCGACTATGCCACAAAACAGTAGCTACTTGTTTCACTCATAACTGGAGTTCTACTAATCCAAATATAGTGATCCTAGACTTTCTGGAAAGCTTATCAAATTCTCTACCATTTTGTTATTAACCATTTTTACAGTACACATCATTTTCCACATGCAACTCATCAAACTCCAGAATCTGTCCGGAAACTATTCAATATGCAATACAAAGTAACAATACTTCTACTTCATGTAATCATTCAAAATTTGACAACATAGAATCTACCAACAGTTTAAGCATACCAAATACATTTAAGGTAATATAATGGTGAAGCCCAAACTATTTATTTAATTGCCTTTATTATTTTATTTAGATATCTAGGTTAAATAATAAACATATACCAGATGTACTTCATAAATTCTTAAAATTTTACAGTGCCTTACTAATGCTATCAAAGGACTACTATAAAAATTTCATGGCATTTTACCCAGTAGAACATCCTATACAAAAATGACAAGGAAGCAAGGCTTGAAATAGCATAAATGGAAAACCCTATTGAAAAGTGTCAAGCAACAGATTTCCTATTTTTCTTAGCATCCATATACTACTAGGATTACCTCCAACAAATTTTATGAATTTTGGACTCATAAATAATTTATAAAAATTCATGCAAGGATTAATTATTCATAAAAGAAAAATCTATAACTATAGATCTACACATGCACTGGTCCTCAAATTTTTACCAGAGTTCATATATGCTAATACTAGCTTACCACAAAAATTTCATAAATTTCGGAGCACAGGAACTCTAGATATAAAATAAACAAATTTGAATGCATTCAAAAGCACATTTCAAATCCCTATTTAAATCTCCAAAAATTTCTACTGTACAAGTCAAGAACATATTTTTCCTAAATACTACACTTCCTAAGGAACACTCACAAATTTATTTCACAATTTTTGGAGCCAGCAAACTGAAGATACAAAAATCACAAAAGAATTCAAAAACTAGACCAAATGAACTATCACACACTCTAACTGTCGTTGACCGGTGGGACCCGCTGGTCAGGGGACCCCACGAGTCAGTGACTCGAAACAGGGCAGCGGCGCTGCACTACGCTGGCGCGGCCAGAGCTCATCGATGGCGAGTCCGCCGGCGGTGACATCTTCAAGACATGACCCCCACTACTTCCCGGAGCTAGTGACCTACTTGATCGAGCCTATTGACGGAGCTAAGTACGGTGGCGGCGTTCATGGCGGCATGGCGGAGCTAGACAACGGCGGTACACCGATGGGGGCTACGGTGGCTCGATCGAACGCTACGCCGAGCAGCACCGAGCTGTGGTGGAGCTATCTAGCGCCCTAACGCGGCCTGGGGTGGACGGTGGCGACGTGGCCACGGAGACGGGGCTAGCGGCGGAACTCCGACGAGCTCGCATGCATTGCGGTGGCTTACCAAGCGCTACCAATGGACACGGGAGGAGGTAGTAGGTTGCTGGGGAGCTAGTGGTGCTGCTGCAGTGAAGAATGGATGGCTCGTCGTGAGCTTGCGCACGGCTATGGCGACGGCGGAGCGAGGAGGCGCTCGGCTGCTGCTGCGGCGAGGAAAAGAGGCTGGGAAATGGGAAATGAGGGCGTGGGATGGCTCGGGCAGGCGCTGGCGGGGTTAAGGCCGCGTTCAGGCGTGTCGTGGCCTACGCGGTCAGGGCAACGGCGACGCGTGGCCATCTCCCACGCCACGCGGCGGCCACGGCCTGAACCGGTCGGCCACTAACGACGGTGGTTCATCTGATTCAGTCGCGCGCGTATTAGCCTGACAGCGAGAATTGACGACGATTTAACAGCTAATCAGTAGCTCCAACGTGCAAACACTTTAAACCGAAATGATAAACCAATGTACTAGCTACAACTTTTGTTCAAGGATCATGCTCCAATTCTCAACCGAGATTGAGAAAAATCACCCCCAACTTAGGCCTGTCAGTCTGTCAGTCAATCAAAGACTTAGAAAATTCGTTAAGTGTTGAAAGCTTGATTTTGCTGGTTTTTGTGGGACCTATTCAAGCATGCTAGGAGCTGAATCAGTCAATGACCTAAAAATAAAAGTTGTTCCTTATGTCAAACACTACAACTTTGCTTTAGTGATCTCCTCCATGCAAGGTCTCTAACACCTAGTTCAACTTTGGTCAAACATGTTACATTCAAATGATGCTACATACTCAAACTATGACTTAATGACCAAATTAGCCCTAGCCCTAAATACCAAAATTATTCATGATGATATTCTAAACATGTTTAAGCTAATTGCAAGGTCACACAATCATCTACATGTTTACACTCATGATCATATGCACATACGCATGGAAACATGAAATAATAAGAATGTTGCACATGTTTCAATCGAATGTTTCAAATGTCAAAGCTTGTATATGAATGCTTTATGATCATGCTCAAGTTATGCAAGTCAAGTTATGCAAGGCTAACACCCAAGGTATTACAGCCCCTCCCCCTTATAAAAATCTCGTCCCGAGATTTGCAAGACCTACCATTCTTGGAAAAAGGCGGGATAAACTTCTCATAGATAATCTTCTCTTTCCCACGTAGTATCTTGTTCACTATGATTGTTCCACACCACCTTATAGAACTTAATAATCTTACTCCGTCTTACTCTCTCCATCTCCTCTAATACTCGAATTGGCTTTTCTTCATAGGTCAAATCCGATTGAAGCTGCACGTTGGTGGGTGCAATAGCTTCTTCTGGTACTCGAAGACATTTCTTTAGCTGAGAAACATGGAACACATCAAAGATTGCACTCATCTCTGGTGGAAGTTGTAACTTATACGCAACCTTCCCTTTTCGTTCCAAAATTTTGTATGGCCCTACATATCTTGGTGAAAGCTTCTTTTTCATCCCAAATCTTTTCACACCTTTCATGGGTGATACTCTCAAGTATACATAGTCACCCACTTCAAAAGTCAGTGGTCTTCTTCTTTTGTTGGCATAACTCTTTTGTCTTGATTGAGCTGCCTTCATATGTTGGATGATACATACTTGCTCTTTGGCTTCATTGACAAAATCAATACCAAAGTATCTCCTTTCACCGGGCTCAATCCAATTCAATAGAGTTCTGCATTTTCTGCCATACAAGGTTTCAAATGGAGCCATTTTGATACTCGCTTGATAACTATTGTTATAGGAGAATTCAGCTAAAGGTAACCACTTCTCCCATGAACCTTTTGAAGATATAACACAAGCTCTAAGTAAATCTTCTAGGATTTGGTTCACTCGCTCTGTCTGTCCTAAAGTTTGTGGATGATATGCCGAACTTCTTATTAGCTTGGTTCCCAAAGCCTAGTGTAAGTGCTCCCAGAAGTGAGCTATGAACTGTGGTCCTCGATCTGAGATTATAGTCCTAGGTACTCCATGCAGTCTCACGATCTGGGAAACATATAACTTAGAGTATTTCCCCACGTGATATGTTGTGTGAACTGGTACGAAATGTGCTGACTTGGTGAGACGATCAACAATTACCCATATTGAATCGTGACCTTGTGGTGTCGTTGGAAGGCCTGTGATAAAGTCCATGCTGATTTCCTCCCATTTCCATCCTGGAATAGGCAATGGCTGAAGTAATCTAGCAGTTTTCATATGGACGGCTTTCACTCTACTGCAGTTATCACACCTAGCAACATAGGCTGCGATCTCTTTCTTCATTTTAGTCCACCAAAAACGGGGTTTTAAATCTTGATACATCTTACTACTACCTAGATGGATAGACAATTTGAATGAGTGAGCTTCATCTAAAATTTGACTCCTCAGCTCAAGGTCTTTTGGTACCACTAGTCAGTCCTTAAACCATAATACACCTCTTTCATCCAATCTAAAATGTTTGGTTTCCTGCTCTTGCATTTTTCTCTTGATGTGACTTATTCCTACATCTGTCTACTGTAGCTCTATGATTTTGCCCTCAAGTAAACAACTGATTGTGATATTGTGTAGTACAGCAGGATGTAGCAAGTTGAATCCATCTTCCAACAATGCTTCCACAGTGTTGCAATGGGACTTCCGACTGAGTGCATCGGCTACTACATTAGCTTTACCCGGATGGTAATGCACTTCTAAATTATAGTCCTTAATCAATTCTAACCATCTTCGTTGTCTCATGTTCAGCTCTGGCTGGGTAAAGATATACTTGAGACTTTTGTGGTCAGTATAGATATGACATACATTGCCCAACAAGTAATGTCTCCATATCTTTAATGCATGGACAACGGCTACAAGTTCCAAATCATGTGTAGGGTAGTTGACTTCATGTTTTCTCAATTGCCAAGAAGCATATGCAATTACTCTCCCTTCTTGTATAAGCACACATCCCAAACCTATTCCTGATGCATCATAAAATACATCAAAAGGCTTTTCAATGTCTGGTTGTGCTAGCACAGGTGCTGTAGTCAACAAGGTTCTGAGGGTGTGAAAAGTTGCTTCACATTCTGGTGTCCATTTGTACTTCTCATCTTTCTGAAGTAGTCTAGTCATAGGCTTAGCTATCTTTGAGAAGTCTAGAATAAACCGGCGATAGTATCCTGCTAACCTAAGAAAACTCCGAACTTCATGAACCGAAGTTGGGGCTTTCCAATCCATGACCTCTTGTACTTCAGATGGGTCTACTGAGATTCCATCTCTTGATAAAATGTGACCTAAGAAAGGTACTTTGCTCATCCAAAATTCACATTTGCTAAACTTGGCATATAGCTGATGTTCCCTCAGTCTAGATAGGACAATCCTCAGATGCACTTCATGATCTGACTCATTTTCTGAATAAATCAATATGTCATCGATAAACATGACCATGAACTTGTCAAGTTCGGGCATGAATACCGAGTTCATTAGGTACATGAAGTAGGCGGGAGCATTTGTTAGTCCGAAAGACATAACCAAATACTCGTATAAGCTGTACCTAGTAGAGAAAGCAGTTTTAGGTATATCCTCCGGTCTGATCTTTATCTGATGGTAACCTGATCTCAAGTCAATTTTGGAGAATACCTTTGCCTTCGCTAGTTGATCGAACAAGATGTCGATGTGGGGCAATGGATATTTGTTCTTGATGGTCATAGCATTGAGTGGTCTGTAATCTACACACATTCTCAGTGACTTATCCTTCTTTTTCACAAACAAGGCTGGACATCCCCATGGAGATGAGCTAGGTTGGATAAGACCCTTGTCCAATAGATCTTGCAATTGAACCTTAAGTTCTGCTAACTCATTGGGTGGCATTCTATAGGGCCTTCTAGATATGGGTGCCGTACCTGGCACTAATTCAATCTTAAATTCCACGTCCCTATCCGGTGGTAGACCTAGTAATTCCTCTAAAAATATATCCGGAAACTCACAAACCACTGGAATCTCACAAAGTGTGGTGGTTTGGATAGCACAGGCTAAATGTTGGGGTTCGAAATCGCGGGAGAGTGGGACTAGAAAAGCATTCCCTCCCGTGGGTTCTCTCAACATAATTGTGCGGGTGCTAGTGTCAATAAGAACACCATGATCCTTCATCCAATTCATGCCTAAGATTACACTTATCGATAACCCCGGCAATATTATCAAATCTGTTGTGTACTCCCTCCCTTGTATAGAGATGAGTACATTTTTGACTATCTTTTTGGTAGTAACAGTTCCCCCTGCTGAACTTATGTTAAAACCCCCTTTGCTTACTTCAATTATTTCTTGATCATGTCTAGATACAAATGCTTGACTCATAAATGAATGAGAAGCTCCCGAATCAAATAAAACAACAGCGGGATGCTTGTTGACAAGAAACATACCAGCCATGACAACTTCTCCGGCGGGCACTTCCTCCATAGCGGTATAATGCACTTGTCCCTGATGTGCCCTGGCATTCACCTGCCTCTGATTGTTCTAATTTGGGTTGCCATTCCTCTTGGGGTGGGGGCACTCCTTGGACCAATGACCCAGTTGGTTGCAGTTGAAACATGGTTGATTACTTCTGAATCCGGTGGAGCTGTCCTGATTGCCATTTCCTTTTGGTAAGGCAATAGTGAATGCCTTACGGAATGGTTTCTGTGGCCTGTTATTCTGAGCTTTAGGTGGTGGAGGCCTAAACTTGGGCATAGGTGGACGGAATTGTGGCCTAGCTGTGATAGGCGCTTTTGACTGGAAAGATCTGGATGCATCGGCCTCATATGCCCTCTTGCGACCCTTGGCAACTGCATGCATGTTGTTGTGGTTTTCTTGGGTCAAGGCATCACTAATGAACTCATTGTACGTGGCACATCAAGAATTTGCCATAGTCTTCATCAGTTTGGTACCCAAACCTCGCTTGAAACTCTCTATCTTTTTCTCTTCAGTATCCACGAAACCTGGAGCATATCTGGACAAGTTGTTGAATACGTGCATATATTCTGTGAGTGACTTTGTTCCTTGAGTGAGCCTCATAAATTCAGCCGCTTTCATGCGCATCAGGCCCGGGGGGAATATGGTGTCCCCTAAAAGCCAGCTTGAACTATTCCCAGGTAACTCGCGCATTAGCAGGCAAAGACAACAGGAAATGTGTCCACCAGATCCCTGCTGGTCCTTGCAATTGATGAGAAGCATACTCTGCTTTTAGATGCTCCGTGACCCTCAGCAGACGGAATTTCTGCTCAATGGTATTCAGCCACTCATCGGCCTGCAGTGGTTCCTCAGCTGCCTTGAAGATTGGAGGCTTCGTGTCCAGAAACTCCTTGAATGTACTATGCTGATTTGGCTTGGCCCCTGGTTGATGTGGGTGGCCACGAGCAGTGTTTTGCGCAATGAGGCGCAAAGCTTCTTCCATTGTCCTCTGGCTCCCCAGGAACTGGGTAAAGAATTCCTGAGCAGACGGTGGTGGTGGGGGTGGCAAGTCATCCTGGTTGCCATCCTAGCTGCCACCAGCTCCTGCACGGGTGCGCGTCATCTGCGAAGTTGCAACAATAAGCGATTATTGGTTGATGTCAAGAGATTGCAGATGAATTAGGTACTCATGCCAAACTGAAATTACTAGAGAAAATTCTCAAAATCACAATAAAAACAGAGGCATAACAATTCATTCTCGCAACATGACATCACCAATTTGACCACTTATCGTGCTCATAACGCATGCAAATTTAAATCGTGATTACCGACAAGGACTGGAATTGCATTGATGTTCATCCAAACATGCGATTAATCAACATTACATGATAGTTGGGTTACTAATGCCAAATTCAAACTATAGGTCCATTACATGAATAAAGGTGATACATTAGACCTTCCACTAAGTACTACGCGATCTAATCCTCATCATGATCACTATCGAGGTCAGACGTAGGATCATCTCCTTCCTCAGGTTCCACTTCTTCTTCAGGCTCCACTTCTTCTTCTTCTTCCTCGTACCCTTCTAGATCCATTTCTGCGGCTCCAGGTGGGACATAAGGGTGGAGCTAGTTGTTCAGTAGATGAACCTCTTCATGTAAATTATTGTTGTATTCTTCCGCATTGGCCAGTTGCTGCCCTAGCTCAAACTGTCGAGCTCTCAGGACATCTTCCCTGGACCAGGCTGCATTCCTTTGGTGAGTTAACCGAGTCATCTCTTCATTGAGCCTCTCAATCTCAGTGTCGTGCTCCCTTTGAAGCTGATGTCGGTCCTCGCGGGCATGACCAAGAGCACCAGACACCCGTCTGAGGCTACCTTCTACTCCATCTAACACTCTCGTTACTGCGAACATGGCGCTCATGGAAGGGTTATCGCTGTTCTACCCTTCTGCTACACCAATCTCTAAGGGTCTTCCTCTTGCCTGCTGCCATGAGTTAGTGGAGGGGTTGCCCCCTCAGAAAAACTCCAACCAAAGCGGCTGTCAGCTCCTGAGGAAAACGATCCATGATATCCCTTAGGATCCCAAAGGCTGCTCTGCCAGCTGCTTCTTCAGCAGTCCTACCAGTTGACTCATAACACCAACCTATCCACTCAGAATCGTCACCTCGGGGATGAACAACGGCCTCCATAGTAACTAAGAGACCTTCCCCCAACTGCTCATTCACCCATAAGTAGCGGGGTTCCATTCCGTCAGGATAGCCTACATAGCTGAGCACTCTCCACAAGAGTGTAGGCATCCCAAACTCTCCAAGGAACGTGTGATGTTGACGGATACGTGGAGCAAGCTGATGGCTAGGAGCTCTGCCTCTGGTGGACTTACGAGCAGTCTGCTTGGTGCGTGCCATCAGCACCATTAACATGTACCCTTTGGTGAGACAATGCCATAATGGATAAGAGTTACATAATCGAGTAAGAATTTTATAAGGGGAGGAACAATGTAATTATGTGACTGATAATTATCATGATGCATGCTCGTTCCGTACGTCCTCATAAACTTAGAAAAAATTTGTTTCTATTGGTAGACACGGTGGCATACATATGTTCTCTCATAAATAGCGTAACTAGTCGAGCTACACGTTTCGTTGTTAGTGTACCTGCATAAGAATTCCATTTTAGCCCTAAACCCATAATGATGACAGCATTTTGCGTAAAAGGCAATTGACCCATTGTACAATTATGATTCCTTTATCAAGTTAATTATAACTATCCATTTCTAGATTTGCAACTATCCTGTGCCAAACATGTGGTATATCATTTAGAAGCATACAATAGTAACCATAGCAGGAATTGTAATTCCATTTTCATCCGAACCATCATGTTTCATAACACAGTTACTACAATGTTGGAGCTAGTCAAGTTTCTCACTATCTAGGAGAGACGGCGATTCGAATCGATTTCAACCAGCTGGGAATTTATTCCTAACACAAACCCAGGTCTACCAGCCATGATAGCCTTAGGTCACCTTTGGTACAACTCAGGTACACATTTCGCGGGTCCGTACCACACCGCACAATTCAGAACACCAGATGCCAGGATGCTCAGGCCAAGCCTACCCTTGGGCTCAGTCTGATCGTTCCCCGGAAGGAGCGCACAACAGAATGGGTCCCAGCCTGAGTTGAATTACTCGGCTTCGTGGTTGGAACGAGTTATCTGGCCAGCTAAGTGAGAGGCATGCGTTCAATCTTGTCAGAAGTTCCAACAATGGTATGGTCCTTGATCAACACAGACGGGGATAGATCCACACCCAAGACCTCCATGCCTTGTTGCTTCTCTATCAACCTCCCGTCCGGTCTTGATTTACTTTTACCTCATGGTTCTGTTCCACGATGGCAGATATAGCCAACCGTGCTCCGGTATCCACCTATATCTCGCAGGTGATAGGACATCACCTGACTTCTACCGGTCTAAGCATGGCTAAGCATACATTCGATCCTAGACCTATACCGGTTAAAGGTGTAATATCTGGACAAGGAATGTACATGCATCAAGTGGTTCCATTCAACTCTTATAACCTAATGCACCAATCATAAGTACGTAAGTAAACACTTGTAAATTACTGGGAGACTTATAATGCTCTGGGGCTTGCCTCACAAAAAGGAAGTAGGGCGGTGGTCAGGGCACTCCGGAAGCTCTTTAGGGTTCTACTCCACGCCTTTGGGAGCTGCAGCTTGCGGATCCTCCTGCTGGTTCCCTTCCTCTGCTTCTTTGAATTCCAGCAACGTGATCTCTTCCTCCAATCCTAGATGCATGAATGTGGCATAAGTATTATGAATGCATATATGTTAACAAGTGCATCATGTTTATTGAGTAGGTGCATATCTCTTCTCGATTATTACTTAACTACTTCTACAATGCATCGACTATGCCACAAAACAGTAGCTACTTGTTTCACTCATAACTGGAGTTCTACTAATCCAAATATAGTGATCCTAGACTTTCTGGAAAGCTTATCAAATTCTCTACCATTTTGTTATTAACCATTTTTACAGTACACATCATTTTCCACATGCAACTCATCAAACTCCAGAATCTGTCCGGAAACTATTCAATATGCAATACAAAGTAACAATACTTCTACTTCATGTAATCATTCAAAATTTGACAACATAGAATCTACCAACAGTTTAAGCATACCAAATACATTTAAGGTAATATAATGGTGAAGCCCAAACTATTTATTTAATTGCCTTTATTATTTTATTTAGATATCTAGGTTAAATAATAAACATATACCAGATGTACTTCATAAATTCTTAAAATTTTACAGTGCCTTACTAATGCTATCAAAGGACTACTATAAAAATTTCATGGCATTTTACCCAGTAGAACATCCTATACAAAAATGACAAGGAAGCAAGGCTTGAAATAGCATAAATGGAAAACCCTATTGAAAAGTGTCAAGCAACAGATTTCCTATTTTTCTTAGCATCCATATACTACTAGGATTACCTCCAACAAATTTTATGAATTTTGGACTCATAAATAATTTATAAAAATTCATGCAAGGATTAATTATTCATAAAAGAAAAATCTATAACTATAGATCTACACATGCACTGGTCCTCAAATTTTTACCAGAGTTCATATATGCTAATACTAGCTTACCACAAAAATTTCATAAATTTCGGAGCACAGGAACTCTAGATATAAAATAAACAAATTTGAATGCATTCAAAAGCACATTTCAAATCCCTATTTAAATCTCCAAAAATTTCTACTGTACAAGTCAAGAACATATTTTTCCTAAATACTACACTTCCTAAGGAACACTCACAAATTTATTTCACAATTTTTGGAGCCAGCAAACTGAAGATACAAAAATCACAAAAGAATTCAAAAACTAGACCAAATGAACTATCACACACTCTAACTGTCGTTGACCGGTGGGACCCGCTGGTCAGGGGACCCCACGAGTCAGTGACTCGAAACAGGGCAGCGGCGCTGCACTACGCTGGCGCGGCCAGAGCTCATCGATGGCGAGTCCGCCGGCGGTGACATCTTCAAGACATGACCCCCACTACTTCCCGGAGCTAGTGACCTACTTGATCGAGCCTATTGACGGAGCTAAGTACGGTGGCGGCGTTCATGGCGGCATGGCGGAGCTAGACAACGGCGGTACACCGATGGGGGCTACGGTGGCTCGATCGAACGCTACGCCGAGCAGCACCGAGCTGTGGTGGAGCTATCTAGCGCCCTAACGCGGCCTGGGGTGGACGGTGGCGACGTGGCCACGGAGACGGGGCTAGCGGCGGAACTCCGACGAGCTCGCATGCATTGCGGTGGCTTACCAAGCGCTACCAATGGACACGGGAGGAGGTAGTAGGTTGCTGGGGAGCTAGTGGTGCTGCTGCAGTGAAGAATGGATGGCTCGTCGTGAGCTTGCGCACGGCTATGGCGACGGCGGAGCGAGGAGGCGCTCGGCTGCTGCTGCGGCGAGGAAAAGAGGCTGGGAAATGGGAAATGAGGGCGTGGGATGGCTCGGGCAGGCGCTGGCGGGGTTAAGGCCGCGTTCAGGCGTGTCGTGGCCTACGCGGTCAGGGCAACGGCGACGCGTGGCCATCTCCCACGCCACGCGGCGGCCACGGCCTGAACCGGTCGGCCACTAACGACGGTGGTTCATCTGATTCAGTCGCGCGCGTATTAGCCTGACAGCGAGAATTGACGACGATTTAACAGCTAATCAGTAGCTCCAACGTGCAAACACTTTAAACCGAAATGATAAACCAATGTACTAGCTACAACTTTTGTTCAAGGATCATGCTCCAATTCTCAACCGAGATTGAGAAAAATCACCCCCAACTTAGGCCTGTCAGTCTGTCAGTCAATCAAAGACTTAGAAAATTCGTTAAGTGTTGAAAGCTTGATTTTGCTGGTTTTTGTGGGACCTATTCAAGCATGCTAGGAGCTGAATCAGTCAATGACCTAAAAATAAAAGTTGTTCCTTATGTCAAACACTACAACTTTGCTTTAGTGATCTCCTCCATGCAAGGTCTCTAACACCTAGTTCAACTTTGGTCAAACATGTTACATTCAAATGATGCTACATACTCAAACTATGACTTAATGACCAAATTAGCCCTAGCCCTAAATACCAAAATTATTCATGATGATATTCTAAACATGTTTAAGCTAATTGCAAGGTCACACAATCATCTACATGTTTACACTCATGATCATATGCACATACGCATGGAAACATGAAATAATAAGAATGTTGCACATGTTTCAATCGAATGTTTCAAATGTCAAAGCTTGTATATGAATGCTTTATGATCATGCTCAAGTTATGCAAGTCAAGTTATGCAAGGCTAACACCCAAGGTATTACAGCCCCTCCCCCTTATAAAAATCTCGTCCCGAGATTTGCAAGACCTACCATTCTTGGAAAAAGGCGGGATAAACTTCTCATAGATAATCTTCTCTTTCCCACGTAGTATCTTGTTCACTATGATTGTTCCACACCACCTTATAGAACTTAATAATCTTACTCCGTCTTACTCTCTCCATCTCCTCTAATACTCGAATTGGCTTTTCTTCATAGGTCAAATCCGATTGAAGCTGCACGTTGGTGGGTGCAATAGCTTCTTCTGGTACTCGAAGACATTTCTTTAGCTGAGAAACATGGAACACATCAAAGATTGCACTCATCTCTGGTGGAAGTTGTAACTTATACGCAACCTTCCCTTTTCGTTCCAAAATTTTGTATGGCCCTACATATCTTGGTGAAAGCTTCTTTTTCATCCCAAATCTTTTCACACCTTTCATGGGTGATACTCTCAAGTATACATAGTCACCCACTTCAAAAGTCAGTGGTCTTCTTCTTTTGTTGGCATAACTCTTTTGTCTTGATTGAGCTGCCTTCATATGTTGGATGATACATACTTGCTCTTTGGCTTCATTGACAAAATCAATACCAAAGTATCTCCTTTCACCGGGCTCAATCCAATTCAATAGAGTTCTGCATTTTCTGCCATACAAGGTTTCAAATGGAGCCATTTTGATACTCGCTTGATAACTATTGTTATAGGAGAATTCAGCTAAAGGTAACCACTTCTCCCATGAACCTTTTGAAGATATAACACAAGCTCTAAGTAAATCTTCTAGGATTTGGTTCACTCGCTCTGTCTGTCCTAAAGTTTGTGGATGATATGCCGAACTTCTTATTAGCTTGGTTCCCAAAGCCTAGTGTAAGTGCTCCCAGAAGTGAGCTATGAACTGTGGTCCTCGATCTGAGATTATAGTCCTAGGTACTCCATGCAGTCTCACGATCTGGGAAACATATAACTTAGAGTATTTCCCCACGTGATATGTTGTGTGAACTGGTACGAAATGTGCTGACTTGGTGAGACGATCAACAATTACCCATATTGAATCGTGACCTTGTGGTGTCGTTGGAAGGCCTGTGATAAAGTCCATGCTGATTTCCTCCCATTTCCATCCTGGAATAGGCAATGGCTGAAGTAATCTAGCAGTTTTCATATGGACGGCTTTCACTCTACTGCAGTTATCACACCTAGCAACATAGGCTGCGATCTCTTTCTTCATTTTAGTCCACCAAAAACGGGGTTTTAAATCTTGATACATCTTACTACTACCTAGATGGATAGACAATTTGAATGAGTGAGCTTCATCTAAAATTTGACTCCTCAGCTCAAGGTCTTTTGGTACCACTAGTCAGTCCTTAAACCATAATACACCTCTTTCATCCAATCTAAAATGTTTGGTTTCCTGCTCTTGCATTTTTCTCTTGATGTGACTTATTCCTACATCTGTCTACTGTAGCTCTATGATTTTGCCCTCAAGTAAACAACTGATTGTGATATTGTGTAGTACAGCAGGATGTAGCAAGTTGAATCCATCTTCCAACAATGCTTCCACAGTGTTGCAATGGGACTTCCGACTGAGTGCATCGGCTACTACATTAGCTTTACCCGGATGGTAATGCACTTCTAAATTATAGTCCTTAATCAATTCTAACCATCTTCGTTGTCTCATGTTCAGCTCTGGCTGGGTAAAGATATACTTGAGACTTTTGTGGTCAGTATAGATATGACATACATTGCCCAACAAGTAATGTCTCCATATCTTTAATGCATGGACAACGGCTACAAGTTCCAAATCATGTGTAGGGTAGTTGACTTCATGTTTTCTCAATTGCCAAGAAGCATATGCAATTACTCTCCCTTCTTGTATAAGCACACATCCCAAACCTATTCCTGATGCATCATAAAATACATCAAAAGGCTTTTCAATGTCTGGTTGTGCTAGCACAGGTGCTGTAGTCAACAAGGTTCTGAGGGTGTGAAAAGTTGCTTCACATTCTGGTGTCCATTTGTACTTCTCATCTTTCTGAAGTAGTCTAGTCATAGGCTTAGCTATCTTTGAGAAGTCTAGAATAAACCGGCGATAGTATCCTGCTAACCTAAGAAAACTCCGAACTTCATGAACCGAAGTTGGGGCTTTCCAATCCATGACCTCTTGTACTTCAGATGGGTCTACTGAGATTCCATCTCTTGATAAAATGTGACCTAAGAAAGGTACTTTGCTCATCCAAAATTCACATTTGCTAAACTTGGCATATAGCTGATGTTCCCTCAGTCTAGATAGGACAATCCTCAGATGCACTTCATGATCTGACTCATTTTCTGAATAAATCAATATGTCATCGATAAACATGACCATGAACTTGTCAAGTTCGGGCATGAATACCGAGTTCATTAGGTACATGAAGTAGGCGGGAGCATTTGTTAGTCCGAAAGACATAACCAAATACTCGTATAAGCTGTACCTAGTAGAGAAAGCAGTTTTAGGTATATCCTCCGGTCTGATCTTTATCTGATGGTAACCTGATCTCAAGTCAATTTTGGAGAATACCTTTGCCTTCGCTAGTTGATCGAACAAGATGTCGATGTGGGGCAATGGATATTTGTTCTTGATGGTCATAGCATTGAGTGGTCTGTAATCTACACACATTCTCAGTGACTTATCCTTCTTTTTCACAAACAAGGCTGGACATCCCCATGGAGATGAGCTAGGTTGGATAAGACCCTTGTCCAATAGATCTTGCAATTGAACCTTAAGTTCTGCTAACTCATTGGGTGGCATTCTATAGGGCCTTCTAGATATGGGTGCCGTACCTGGCACTAATTCAATCTTAAATTCCACGTCCCTATCCGGTGGTAGACCTAGTAATTCCTCTAAAAATATATCCGGAAACTCACAAACCACTGGAATCTCACAAAGTGTGGTGGTTTGGATAGCACAGGCTAAATGTTGGGGTTCGAAATCGCGGGAGAGTGGGACTAGAAAAGCATTCCCTCCCGTGGGTTCTCTCAACATAATTGTGCGGGTGCTAGTGTCAATAAGAACACCATGATCCTTCATCCAATTCATGCCTAAGATTACACTTATCGATAACCCCGGCAATATTATCAAATCTGTTGTGTACTCCCTCCCTTGTATAGAGATGAGTACATTTTTGACTATCTTTTTGGTAGTAACAGTTCCCCCTGCTGAACTTATGTTAAAACCCCCTTTGCTTACTTCAATTATTTCTTGATCATGTCTAGATACAAATGCTTGACTCATAAATGAATGAGAAGCTCCCGAATCAAATAAAACAACAGCGGGATGCTTGTTGACAAGAAACATACCAGCCATGACAACTTCTCCGGCGGGCACTTCCTCCATAGCGGTATAATGCACTTGTCCCTGATGTGCCCTGGCATTCACCTGCCTCTGATTGTTCTAATTTGGGTTGCCATTCCTCTTGGGGTGGGGGCACTCCTTGGACCAATGACCCAGTTGGTTGCAGTTGAAACATGGTTGATTACTTCTGAATCCGGTGGAGCTGTCCTGATTGCCATTTCCTTTTGGTAAGGCAATAGTGAATGCCTTACGGAATGGTTTCTGTGGCCTGTTATTCTGAGCTTTAGGTGGTGGAGGCCTAAACTTGGGCATAGGTGGACGGAATTGTGGCCTAGCTGTGATAGGCGCTTTTGACTGGAAAGATCTGGATGCATCGGCCTCATATGCCCTCTTGCGACCCTTGGCAACTGCATGCATGTTGTTGTGGTTTTCTTGGGTCAAGGCATCACTAATGAACTCATTGTACGTGGCACATCAAGAATTTGCCATAGTCTTCATCAGTTTGGTACCCAAACCTCGCTTGAAACTCTCTATCTTTTTCTCTTCAGTATCCACGAAACCTGGAGCATATCTGGACAAGTTGTTGAATACGTGCATATATTCTGTGAGTGACTTTGTTCCTTGAGTGAGCCTCATAAATTCAGCCGCTTTCATGCGCATCAGGCCCGGGGGAATATGGTGTCCCCTAAAAGCCAGCTTGAACTATTCCCAGGTAACTCGCGCATTAGCAGGCAAAGACAACAGGAAATGTGTCCACCAGATCCCTGCTGGTCCTTGCAATTGATGAGAAGCATACTCTGCTTTTAGATGCTCCGTGACCCTCAGCAGACGGAATTTCTGCTCAATGGTATTCAGCCACTCATCGGCCTGCAGTGGTTCCTCAGCTGCCTTGAAGATTGGAGGCTTCGTGTCCAGAAACTCCTTGAATGTACTATGCTGATTTGGCTTGGCCCCTGGTTGATGTGGGTGGCCACGAGCAGTGTTTTGCGCAATGAGGCGCAAAGCTTCTTCCATTGTCCTCTGGCTCCCCAGGAACTGGGTAAAGAATTCCTGAGCAGACGGTGGTGGTGGGGGTGGCAAGTCATCCTGGTTGCCATCCTAGCTGCCACCAGCTCCTGCACGGGTGCGCGTCATCTGCGAAGTTGCAACAATAAGCGATTATTGGTTGATGTCAAGAGATTGCAGATGAATTAGGTACTCATGCCAAACTGAAATTACTAGAGAAAATTCTCAAAATCACAATAAAAACAGAGGCATAACAATTCATTCTCGCAACATGACATCACCAATTTGACCACTTATCGTGCTCATAACGCATGCAAATTTAAATCGTGATTACCGACAAGGACTGGAATTGCATTGATGTTCATCCAAACATGCGATTAATCAACATTACATGATAGTTGGGTTACTAATGCCAAATTCAAACTATAGGTCCATTACATGAATAAAGGTGATACATTAGACCTTCCACTAAGTACTACGCGATCTAATCCTCATCATGATCACTATCGAGGTCAGACGTAGGATCATCTCCTTCCTCAGGTTCCACTTCTTCTTCAGGCTCCACTTCTTCTTCTTCTTCCTCGTACCCTTCTAGATCCATTTCTGCGGCTCCAGGTGGGACATAAGGGTGGAGCTAGTTGTTCAGTAGATGAACCTCTTCATGTAAATTATTGTTGTATTCTTCCGCATTGGCCAGTTGCTGCCCTAGCTCAAACTGTCGAGCTCTCAGGACATCTTCCCTGGACCAGGCTGCATTCCTTTGGTGAGTTAACCGAGTCATCTCTTCATTGAGCCTCTCAATCTCAGTGTCGTGCTCCCTTTGAAGCTGATGTCGGTCCTCGCGGGCATGACCAAGAGCACCAGACACCCGTCTGAGGCTACCTTCTACTCCATCTAACACTCTCGTTACTGCGAACATGGCGCTCATGGAAGGGTTATCGCTGTTCTACCCTTCTGCTACACCAATCTCTAAGGGTCTTCCTCTTGCCTGCTGCCATGAGTTAGTGGAGGGGTTGCCCCTCAGAAAAACTCCAACCAAAGCGGCTGTCAGCTCCTGAGGAAAACGATCCATGATATCCCTTAGGATCCCAAAGGCTGCTCTGCCAGCTGCTTCTTCAGCAGTCCTACCAGTTGACTCATAACACCAACCTATCCACTCAGAATCGTCACCTCGGGGATGAACAACGGCCTCCATAGTAACTAAGAGACCTTCCCCCAACTGCTCATTCACCCATAAGTAGCGGGGTTCCATTCCGTCAGGATAGCCTACATAGCTGAGCACTCTCCACAAGAGTGTAGGCATCCCAAACTCTCCAAGGAACGTGTGATGTTGACGGATACGTGGAGCAAGCTGATGGCTAGGAGCTCTGCCTCTGGTGGACTTACGAGCAGTCTGCTTGGTGCGTGCCATCAGCACCATTAACATGTACCCTTTGGTGAGACAATGCCATAATGGATAAGAGTTACATAATCGAGTAAGAATTTTATAAGGGGAGGAACAATGTAATTATGTGACTGATAATTATCATGATGCATGCTCGTTCCGTACGTCCTCATAAACTTAGAAAAAATTTGTTTCTATTGGTAGACACGGTGGCATACATATGTTCTCTCATAAATAGCGTAACTAGTCGAGCTACACGTTTCGTTGTTAGTGTACCTGCATAAGAATTCCATTTTAGCCCTAAACCCATAATGAAATATGCAGAATGTAGTTGTAAATACTTTCATATATGTATACCCATACATATACTTCCGTATCAAGCTACCCGACAATAATTTAAACCCATAATTAAATACGTACCATATACACATGCAAGCATGCCTACATAGCCGTACCAAAGCTAACTCTCTCCGACCGCACGCTCACATCTTGCGGTCATACACTCATCATCTTACCTTGGCGTAGAGGCATTTGATCCATACATTACCACTCAACTGAATGGTATCCATACAATAGCACGCCGTATGGACGACGAAGTAAAAACCCCCATGTTAGTACTTAAATAGCCACCTAATAGTCCTTAATTTGGGCATAAGGAAAGTGATCATTGGCACACTTTAGATTTCAAATACCTATTATATAACTATTAGTTGCCAGAGAAGGGTTTTTGGAAAACAAAAACTTTTGTTTCAAATACACTAGTGACAATTAACGTTGAATCTTGCTCTGATGCCAGCTGTCGCAGAACCGACCAATTTATAAGAATACAAGTACAATGGTAGCCCGCAAGTGGTTGCACTGTCATACTTGAACCCATATAAACCTGTTAGTCCGTCGAGTACCACGATGGGTCTCGATAAACGATTTACAACAACCAAGATTGTACAGAATTCAACATACATGCCACATATTACATAAAGTTTGCAGATATATTTCATCATCAGAGTACGAATAAAAGTTATTACAAACCGAGTTTGATAATTAAAGCGGAAGCAAATAAGTTCGAAAATAAAGTTTCCAACATAGTTTGATACAGTGCCAAGTAAGATCACGGTCCACAAAAGCAAAGATAGGAATTACTAAAGAAGCCTGCCCAAGGCTTACTCCTCATCCACAGCGGGATAGAAGCAACTCTTGCAATAACCATGATACACAGTGCCATCTGCAACAATGGGAAAATAAACCCTGAGTACGAGAAGGTACTCAGCTAGACTTACCCGTCATGAACCAGAAATAAAATGACTCCAAGGATTATGCAAGGCTGTATAAGTAGATGTAACTTGACAACATTTTGCGTAAAAGGCAATTGACCCATTGTACAATTATGATTCCTTTATCAAGTTAATTATAACTATCCATTTCTAGATTTGCAACTATCCTGTGCCAAACATGTGGTATATCATTTAGAAGCATACAATAGTAACCATAGCAGGTATTGTAATTCCATTTTCATCCGAACCATCATGTTTCATAACACAGTTACTACGATGTTGGAGCTAGTCAAGTTTCTCACTATCCGGGAGAGACAGCGTTTCGAATCGATTTCAACCAGCTAGGAATTTATTCCTAACACAAACCCAGGTCTACCAGCCATGATAGCCTTAGGTCACCTTTGGTACAACTCAGGTACACATTTCGCGGGTCCGTACCACACCGCATAATCTGGAACACCAGATGCCAGGATGCTTAGGCCAAGCCTACCCTTGGGCTCAGTCTAATCGTTCCCCAGAAGGAGCGCACAACAGAACGGGTCCCGGCCTGAGTTGAATTACTCGGCTTCGTGGTCGGAACGAGTTATCCGGCCAGCTAAGTGAGAGGCATGCGTTCAATCTTGTTAGAAGTTCCAACAACGGTACGGTCCTTGATCGACACAGACAGGGATAGATCCACACCCAAGACCTCCATGCCTTGTTGCTTCTCTATCGACCTCCCGTCCGGTCTTGATTTACTTTTACCTCATGGTTCTGTTCCACGATGGCAGATATAGCCAACCATGCTCTGGTATCCACCTATATCTCACAGGTGACAGGACATCACCCAACTTCTACCGGTCTAAGCATGGCTAAGCATACATTCGATCCTGGACCTATACCGGTTAAAGGTGTAATATCTGGACAAGGAATGTACATGCATCAAGTGGTTCTATTCAACTCTTATAACCTAATGCACCAATCATAAGTACGTAAGTAAACACTTGTAAATTACTAGGAGACTTATAATGCTCCGGGGCTTGCCTCACAGAAAGGAAGTAGGGCGGTGGTCAAGGCACTTCGGAAGCTCTTTAGGGTTCTGCTCCACGCCTTCGGGAGCTACGGCTTGCGGATCCTCCTGCTGGTTCCCTTCCTCTGCTTCTTCGAATTCTAGCAACGTGATCTCTTCCTCCGATCCTAGATGCATGAATGTGGCATAAGTATTACGAATGCATATATGTTAACAAGTGCATCATGTTTATTGAGTAGGTGCATATCTCTTCTCGATTATTACTTAACTACTTCTACAATGCATCGACTATGCCACAAAACAGTAGCTACTTGTTTCACTCATAACTAGAGTTCTACTAATCCAAATACAGTGATCCTAGACTTTCTGGAAAGCTTATCAAATTCTCTACCATTTTGTTATTAACCATTTTTACAGTACACATCATTTTCCACATGCAACTCATCAAACTCCAGAATCTATCCGGAAACTATTCAATATGCAATACAAAGTAACAATACTTCTACTTCATGTAATCATTCAAAATTTGACAACATAGAATCTACCAACAGTTTAAGCATACCAAATACATTTAAGGTAATATAATGGTGAAGCCCAAACTATTTATTTAATTGCCTTTATTATTTTATTTAGATATCTAGGTTAAATAATAAACATATACCAGATGTACTTCATAAATTCTTAAAATTTTACAGTGCCTTACTAATGCTATCAAAGGACTACTATAAAAATTTCATGGCATTTTACCCAGTAGAGCATCCTATACAAAAATGACAAGGAAGCAAGGCTTGAAATAGCATAAATGGAAAACCCTATTGAAAAGTGTCAAGCAACAAATTTCCTATTTTTCTTAGCATCCATATACTACTAGGATTACCTCCAACAAATTTTATGAATTTTGGACTCATAAATAATTTATAAAAATTCATGCAAGGATTAATTATTCATAAAATAAAAATCTATAACTATAGATCTACACATGCACTGGTCCTCAAATTTTTACCAGAGTTCATATATTCTAATACTAGCTTACCACAAAAATTTCATAAATTTTGGAGCACAGGAACTCTAGATATAAAATAAACAAATTTGAATGCATTCAAAAGCACATTTCAAATCCCTATTTAAATCTCCAAAAATTTCTACTGTACAAGTCAAGAACATATTTTTCCTAAATACTACACTTCCTAAGGAACACTCACAAATTTATTTCATAGTTTTTGGAGCCAGCAAACTGAAGATACAAAAATCACAAAAGAATTCAAAAACTGGACCAAATGAACTATCACACACTCTAACTGTCGCTGACCGGTGGGACCCGCTGGTCAGGGGACCCCACGAGTCAGTGACTCGAAATAGGGCAGCGGCGCTGCACTGCGCTGGCACGGCCAGAGCTCGTCGACGGTGAGTCCGCCGGCGGTGACATGTTCAAGACATGACCCCCACTACTTCCTGGAGCTAGTGACCTACTTGACCGAGCCTATTGACGGAGCTAAGTACGGTGGCGGCATTCATGGCGGCACGGTGGAGCTGGACAACGGCGGTACGTCGGTGGGGGCTACGGTGGCTCGATCGAACGCTACGCCGAGCATCACCGAGCTGCGGCGGAGCTATCTAGCGCCCTAACGCGGCCTGGGGTGGATGGTGGCGACGTGGCCACAGAGACGGGGCTAGCGGTGGAACTTCGGCGAGCTCGCATGCATTGCGGTGGCTTACCAAGCGCTACCAGCGGACATGGGAGGAGGTAGTAGGTTGCTGGGGAGCTAGTGGTGCTGCTGCGGTGAAGAATGGATGGCTCGTCACGAGCTTGCGCACGGCTATGGCGATGGCGGAGCGAGGAGGCGCTCGGCTGCTGCTGCGGCGAGGAAAAGAGGCCGGGAAATGCGAAATGAGGGCGCGGGATGGCTCGGGCAGGCGCTGGTGGGGTTAAGGCCGCGTTCAGGCGCGTCGTGGCATGCGCGGTCAGGGCAACGGCGACGCGCGGCCGTCTCCCGCGCCACGCGGTGGCCACGGCTTGAACCAGTCGGCCACTGACGATGGCAGTTCATCCGATTCAGTCGCGCGCGTATTAGCCTGACAGCGAGAATTGACGATGATTTAACAGCTAATCCGTAGCTCCAACGTGCAAACACTTTAAACCGAAATGATAAACCAATGTACCAGCTACAACTTTCGTTCAAGGATCATGCTCCAATTCTCAACCGAGACTAAGAAAAATCACCCCCAACTTAGGCCTGTCAGTCTGTCAGTCAATCAAAGACTTAGAAAATTCGTTAAGTGTTGAAAGCTTGATTTTGCTGGTTTTTGTGGGACCTATTCAAGCATGCTAGGAGCTAAATCAGTCAATGACCTAAAAATAAAAGTTGTTCCTTATGTCAAACACTACAACTTTGCTTTAGTGATCTCCTCCATGCAAGGTCTCTAACACCTAGTTCAACTTTGGTCAAACATGTCACATTCAAATGATGCTACATACTCAAACTATGACTTAATGACCAAATTAGCCCTAGCCCTAAATACCAAAATTGTTCATGATGATATTCTAAACATGTTTAAGCTAATTGCAAGGTCACACAATCATCTACATGTTTACACTCATGATCATATGCACATATGCATGGAAACATGAAATAATAAGAATGTTGCACATGTTTCAATCGAATGTTTCAAATGTCAAAGCTTGTATATGAATGCTTTATGATCATGCTTGTGTTATGCAAGTCAAGTTATGCAAGGCTAACACCCGAGGTGTTACATTATGCATGTTTAATTGTCGATTTATAATGGTTATTAACTACCATCAACAAACACCCACGTGAAGCAAGAATAATCATCAATAATAACAAGACCATATTTGTTACCGCCGATGCTAACGTAGATGACCGGTCCAAAGAGATCCATATGAATAAGCTCCAATGGGCTTGCTGTTGTGACAATGTTCTTTGGTGGGAGTGGTACGCCTACTTGTTTTCTGGTTTGGCATGCATTACATATCCTATCTTTCTCAAAGTGAACATTCGTTAGTTCAAGAATGTGCTCATCCTTTAGAAGTTTGGCTAAGTTCCTCATCCCAACATGAGCTAGCCGATGATGCCATAGCCAACCCATGCTAGATTTTGCCATTAAATAAGTCTCAAGCTTAGCTTCACTTTTGTTGAAATTAACTAAGTAAAGCTTGCTTTTCATACGACACATAAAAGCAATAGAGGAATCCTCCCTTCTAATGGCGGTCACACCCTTATTCGTAAAGTGACAATCATAGCCCATCTCACATAATTATGATACGGACAATAAAGTGTAACTCAACGAATCAACATGTAAAATATTTGAAATTGAATGATCTTGAATTATAGAGATTTTACCAACACCAATCACTTCTCCTTTTGAATCATCCCCAAATACTATATTTTCACTTGGACCTTCTGTTGGGCATAAGATGAGAACATACTCTTCTCTCCAGTCATATGATTTGTATATCCACTATCAAGCACCCAACTTGATCCACTAGGGGAGTATGCCTGCAAAACAAGTTTGGTTCCTTCTTTTAGGTCTCCAATTAGCATTGGGGCCTTGAGTGTTAGCCACTAGAATCTTAGGAACCCATAGAGATCTTTTCACATATATGTTGGGCTCATTTCCAACATATGTGGCAACAACTTTACCAAGGTTGTTGCGTCTCAACACATAGCTAGAGGACATGCTCTAATGGGGTGCATGGTTCTTAGGCTTGTAGTCATACATGTTACTCTTTGGTATGATTGGGTTCTCCTTGACCTACAGACGAGTGTTAGATGCTTTAGGGGCTTGATGTCTTGGTCAAGGTTGTGCCTTGGTTCTATTGGTTCCATTGTTTTGCCAGACCCTGGAGCCTCCATGTTTTGGCGCAAAGCATCTAGGGCGTGGAACCTCTGTGTTTCTGCGTAGAGCCTCCACGGTCTGCACTGGCTACACCTCTCCAATGGTCTCCTTCTCAAACCTGATGCAAGACACTCCATTCACCATCTTTCTTTCACCAGTCTTGCCACCCTTCTTATGGCTGAGACCATCCTTGATAAAAGGATGTCTTCCTTGAATGAATTTGGGCTTCTTGCTTGCATCATCCATGCACCCACTAGCAATTTCCTTCTTCATAGCTTCCATATTAGCAAGGTTAGTAGCATGAGCTTCTAAATCAATATTGTAGCATCTATCACAACCCTTGCTAGTAGATGCATTAGAGATCTCACTTGCCATTGTAGGATGTGAGGTTTTATCCCAAAAGATGCTAAATTGCTCTTCAAGCTCCTCATTTCTGGTCTTGAGGGCATTGTTCTTTTCTTGAAGAGTATTTAGGTCATCCTTTAGGGTAGCTATGACACTTTTCGCTTGGTCAACTTCCAAACGTAAATTTTCAACCTCACTTCTTTTCGATGCAAGAGCTTTCTTGCAAGTAACATAGAGTTTCTCTTGTTTGGCAAGAGTAGCTTAAGTTCTCTCTAATTCATCTACCACCTTGGCTATGAAGTTTCTAGATTTTTTATCCATTTTACTTACCAAGTTGTTTAGTTCATCATCACTAGATTCATCACTAGAGTCTATGTCGGATTCATCACTAAGTGGAGGAGAGGGTTTAGGCTTGGATTTAGGTTTTACCTTTTCTCCTTTGCCCATGAGACAAAAGAGTGTAGATCTCTCCTCATCATCGGTCAAGTTGGTGAAGAACTTTGGTGAAAAGAATGCTTCTTGATAGCAATGGTTGCAACTTTCTTTGTTTCTTCTTCACTTGAGCTATCATCATTTGAATCCCATTCATGACCAATATGAGCTTGACCTGAATATTCTTCTTGTGTTGGGTCTTGTCATCTTTCTTGTAGTGCTTCTTCTTCTTGTCTTTCTTGTCCTCTTTGTTCTCATAAGGACAATCTGCAATGAAATGCTCTGTGCTTTCACAATTATAGCATTTCCTCTTTTGCTTGTTGGGAAATCTCCTCTTCACAAACTTGTACCCTTCTCTCTTTAACCCTGCTTGTACTTCCTCATGAACAAAGCAACATCACCAATATCACCTGAAGACACTTCATCATCTTCATCATCACTTGAGTCACTTGATGAATCAAATGTCTCAACCTTGCTTGATCTTGATCTTGGCGGCTTGCTTGAGGTGGAGGTCTTGTTTGATTTGTTTGCCTTGAGAGCTACCTCTTTGACTTTCAAGTTCTCCATCTTTGCTTCTAGCTCTCCAAACTTCTTCCTTTGTTGTATCTCCATCTCCATGAGCTCATGAGTGAGTATTCTTCCAAGGACATCACTAGGGGTGAACTCTTTAGACCTCTTCTTCTCTCTAATCAATGTCACGAGAGTTGGGTTTCTTGGAGCAAATGCTTCTAACATCACTTTTACAACATGATGATCACCCAAGTCATCCCCACCCAAGCCTCTAATCTTGCCAACTATCACCATCAATCTATCAAACATCTCTTGAGGGCCTTCTCCATCCTTGATGACAAACCTATTGAGTTGAGCCATCAATAGATCAATCTTGGACTTCTTTACCTTACTAACCCCTTCATGTGCAAGGTGAAGAGTGTCCCAAATCACCTTAGCAATCTCCAAACCAATCACTTTGTTGTACTCTTCCGGGCTTAATGCACTTAGAAGAGCACTAGTAGCTTGAGCATTGCGATGTGTCATGCAAATCTCTCTTGGTGTGGGATTTTTGAGATCAACAGGATCTTCAAAACCTACACACACAATATTCCACATCTCTGGATGAAGTCCAATAAGATAAGCCTCCATCATATGATTCCACTTGGCAAAGTTAGTCCCATCAAATTAGGGTAACTTGCCCGCGGGTATGTTGATGTGAGTGTTAGTAGGCAAATTTATGAAATCATAATTGAAGGATACACTCAAATATGATCTCTTGGTGTTGGACTTGAGTGTTCTCTTTGGTAGCCTTTGAGCATAGTGCTCATCATCATCATCTCCATTCTCTGACTCGCTGCTTGGTTGTGGACTTGATTCCACTTTTCTTCTTGCTTTGTATTTCTTCTTCTCCTTGTTCTTGTTATTTTCCCTTTGCTTGTCTCCCTTAGAGGATCCCTTCCCACCGAGCTTAACCTTTGGAAGTCGCTCAAGCGCTACTACAGGATTATCCTTAGGAGCTTCTAGTTCTTCTCCACTTGGAACATCTTCATAACATTCCTCTCCATCTTCCTCCAAATCCCTTTCTCTAGGACTTGCCATTTCCTCACATGATTAAGTGCTATCACGATGAAACCTACTCTAATACCAATTGAAAGGATCTAGAAAGTGGCCTAAAGGGGGGGTGTGAAGAGGCCATTTTCTAAAATTTAATCAACTTCACGAAACCAATCAGAACACGAAACCTCCGAACTTGAGCGTGGAGGTTCTAGGGCTAAGCGTGGAACCTCCGGGATCAGAGTAGAAATTGATCTACTGCAGAAATTAGCGAATGAAAAATAGATCGAATGTGATATCAGTCTTCTTGAGGAGTTTGTTGAGCTATCCAAATGGTTGGTTGCACCTAGAAGATGAGGAACTCATAGATCGGATGCAAACCCTAAAAATCAATTCAAATCACAAGTAATAGCAACAACAATCACAAACATAAGAGACACAAGGATTTATCCCATAGTTCAACTCACCATAAAGGCTTGTCTACGTCCATGTTGTTGAGGTTAGCCACAAAGGCTATGGAGTCTCTTTCAACTCGCTCATCTTCTCCAACCTATCACCAGGCAATAGATTGAAGGGTTCCACTAAGTCACAAAGGGTAATACAAACATCGTGGTGCTCAGCCATAAAGGATTGGGAGCTCACAGGCGACTGCTAGCCATCTAGGAGCCAAGCTCCAAGAGTAACAAACACACCAAGCGGCTAGAGCTTCACCAAGTGCATAAGAACAAAGGAGAAGGATCTTCTCAAGCTTTCTCACACTCTCTAGAGCCAAATCCCTCAAGGAATCACGAAGATCTTGAGCAACGGAGTTGGGAGCACTGAGCTTGGAGATAGAGAGAGCTTCAGTTCAAGTCAGAGTGAGTGAGGTTGAAGATGACCATTGGGGGTGAAGGGGTGAGGTATAAATACCCCCACCATCACCCACAAAATGGTTGGGTCAGATAGGCCTCGGAGCCTCCATGTCAGATCGTAGAGGTTCCACACCGCAAAGGCAGGCTAGAGCAGATAGGATTTTAGCTCGGCTGCCTTTTTGTGGCTAGGATTATTTGAGATGTAGATGGAGTTTTGAGCACTTGGTTCCACCCAGCACACCATTAGTATCCCCCTTGATAGTATGGCTTGTCCTATATAACTTAATTTCAAAATATAAAAGGAAGTAAACTAGCTCTTTGAGCTGTTGCAAGCCATCCAATTGAATTTGGGGGTCTCCTCCTTTATTTCTTTGCACCCACAACTAATGATACACTGTCAAACACTTAGAGAAGCCATTAGTGCTTTAGTTATATCATCAACATCACCAAAACCCACTTAGGGCTTGATTGCACTTACACCTATGAGGCCCTCCCCATGAACCGGCAGCGACGGGTTTCCCCCTCATAAGTTTTACCATGGACATTCCCCTCCCTAAAACAACCGCTAGAATGGCTAGAGAAACATTCCGGTGAACGTTTTGCGCACCTTAGTCATAAGAAAGTACTAAGCTTCACGATCAACTATAACTTAGTCCCCAGTTATGTGTTTGGTACCTTCAAACTTGTCAAATGGCCACCAACGAACGGTCCTTAATCGACACAGGTGGGACTAATACAACCAGAGCCACGCTCTGTTGCTATAATCAATCATATCCAAACCAAAGTCCAGAGTCCCGCCTGGTTTCCAATTATTACCCCCATCCAAACCATGTGATAACAGTAACAATAATAGCCATGACCTATCTCTCGCGAGTGACAGTCCATCACCCAACTTCTACCGTAGGTCCTATAGCATGGCATACTACATGATCATGTCATACTAGTAGGACTTATAGGATAAAATATTTATGCAGGTGGGTTTCAGACAACTCCTGCAACTTAATGCACACACATGGTAATAAGTGCTTGAAAAATAGGGGTTATGGACCGGGGCTTGCCTGGGTAAACTTGTACTCTACTAAGTTAGTATCCCCCATCTTTAGACACAATCATCCTTCGTCTTCAGGATTTGATCACCATTACACCGTCTTCTAGTTCGACTTCATAATCCACCAATTGATCCATCAACCACCATCGTACCTAAATGATATGCATGAATGCAATGCATGCTTAAGTCAAACAAGCATAACAAGACATTTACAAACACTACAAGACAAGCAACACGTCATCACGGTGAAGGGTAACTAAATGTTGGAGGTTCGACTCTCATCCTCTCCTAGCGACTTACTTGCGAGTTACTATTATCAACCTAACACAAGTGAGCAAAACAACCATTTGCATTTAAAACATACAAGTGAAAGCTTATCATAACATGTTGAGCACACTTCTACTTACTAAACACACTTTGCCTAGTCATCATGTAAAACAAGTAACATAGACAAACATATATTAACCCTAATCTAAACACCTATCATATACAAAAGCTTAAATAATTACAACTAAGGAATAAAAAGGTCACGCACCAAACATCTCTTTTGGACATGAAAAATTTATAGTTTATACATCTTAACTAAACATAACTACTGCATAAAATTCATAATTTCAGGATAAGCAGATTATTTACTAGCAGTTAATTAAGATTTAAATGCCAATAAAGCATATGACACATGATAAATCAATAACTCAGTAAATATGTATCAACTATGCATGAAATTTTTACCAGTGCACACACACATCAATACTAGTTTGCCATAAAAATGTCACTAGATTTGGACTATGAAAACATGCTCTATTAAATAAACACATAAAAGCTAGATCTACTATACAACAAAAACTTTATACTAAAGAACATGATATTTTATGTCTACTCCATAGATCTAGTCATGTGAAGACTAACAAAACTAGTTTGGCATTTTTAGGATTTTTCTACGATTTATTATGAATTTTCAAAGTTTCAGCCAAATTATACTAAAAAGAAAAAGGAAAACCATATAAGACAGACACATTTCACCAAGACCCCTGTGGTTTTCCTTAATTAACCCTGACTAGCCATACTATTCATGTGAGTCTAGTACTTCGCATCTGGACCCAAGAAAGAGTTTCTAATTCGTTTTCTTCCCTGTCTTCTTCTTCTTCAATGTAGCAGAGGAGCAGAGGACGGACGGGCTCCGACCGATTTCGATGGTCAGGTGGCCGAAAATAGCGACAGTGGGGCTACGCGCCTAGTTAAGGGGGCCCGCGCGTCCGTTGGTGGAGGTGTCTTGGCCGGAGGCAGCCGAGGCGTACTAGCCACGCGCGCCACTGGCTGCGGCGACGGCTACCTCGCCGGCTCCAGGCAGTAGGCGGCAGCGGTGCTGTGAGGCACGACGGCCGATGAGGATAGGCTGTGTGGCACCAGGCAAACACGATGCACCCACGGCTAGCACCACCCACATTGGGGTAGGGCGCAGCGGCTTGGCCGCGTGCGTGCTGCACCGCGGCGGCCCGAGTAGGGGCCGCAGTGGCTCCTGATGACACGAGCTCCAGCGAGCGCGAGTGGGACATAGAGGGGAGCGAGGAGGAGGTGGTGGTGCATGTGGCCATGGCTGTGGTGGTGTGCAGAGGCAGGAATGGTAGCAGTGGCTAGAGCTCGACAGCGGCCATGGAGGATGAGAGCGCGTGCAAACGAGAGAGCGGACAGAGGGCGAGCTATGAGGGAGCGAGAGAGAGAGGGCAAGGAAGAGGGCGCAAGTGAGCTAGGTGAGCTGGGCGTGTAGAAGAAGAGAGTTTTACCTGTGAACCATTAAAAAACATGGCCCTTTCCTACAGGTCACTAAAAAGTTCAGACGCACCCATGTGCCATGACACTTTATTTTTTTGCCTTCCAAGCCATTTCGTCCACCTTCTGTTTGATTTCTACCGTTTGATAGCCATGACATGTGGACCTAGTCGGTGACAATGTCCAAAATACCCTTCTATCACAATCCTATCCCCTCTCTGTTCGGTGGGGCCAAGCTATTAGCGACCCAGCACCTTCTTCCTACTCAAGAAGAGCAGCGTGAGCTAAGGGTCTGGCCAGTGAGATCTTCATGGCCGGGGCAGAGGTTGCCAGCACGCGCGCCCGTCGGACCTACATCGCCAAGCCCACCGAAGATCCACCTTCTTCCTCTTCCTGCTGCTCGCGACATGGCGGCTAGCGGCGGCGGTGTCCACGCTCTCCACCTTTGCGCCAGCGGTGACCATGCACGCAAGGAGACATAACTGTCCTCGCACCCCTTCGCCATGCTAGCCGGCAGGGGCGACATCCTCTATGCCTTGGTCTAGACTTCCTCTACGCCATGGTCTACCCCTTGGTCCAAATTTGAAGGGCGACACATAGTTGACGCGGATGCCATGCGCGCCGAGCTCGCATGCCGTGTTCCTGGTGAAACCCACGACGACGTGCTTGGAGGCGGTGTAGGCATGTGGGCCCATGCCATCGAGCACGCCCGCGACACTGGCAACAGAGACAATGCTCCCAGCCCGGTGCCATGGCGAGCGCCGTGTACTTCATCCTGAGCTTGGCGCCCATGGCTTCGTCTGTGGCATCCTCAAAGAGACGTCGGCCTCCATCCGCTGCTTTAGGAATGACACGGCGGCCCCGGTCATTGTCGGCGCGCCCATGGACGGGAGCTTCGACGTCATGGCCGTGTGCGGCCACCACGCGTGTGCGCCATCCACGATGGGGGTGCTGACGTGCTACAGCCTCGACCCACCGAGGGTCGCCTTGGCAGCCACCCGGTACTCACCGCCCATGGTGGTTGGGGTGAAGCTCGCTCGCGTGACCATCTGCCGAGCCCGCTGCTACCTATGTGGCCATCCGAGCCCACCCCTGCACGGCCAAGCACCGCCAGTCGCCAGAGCCAAGCCCACCCCTACCCGGTCGGAGCATCACCTCTACTGCACGAGTGCACAATCGGCCATGGATGAAGGTTGAAGAAGATCTCTTTACAGTTTAGCCCAACCCTTTCTATCTTATAAATTCGTTGTATAATGTGTCTTGTGAATCTTCCCGATAGCCCCCTGTTAAACTTTACACATCTCGTTTGGTCAGCAAGGTGAGGGCATTTGAGACTTTTTCCAATGCAGATTGACACCATTAGATGGAAAAGTGGATGGAATGGCTTGGGAGGCAAAAAAATAAAATGTCATGGCATGTGAGTGCGCCTGAACTTTTTACTGGCATGTAGGAAAGTGCCATCTTTTTTAATGGTACATAGGTAAAACTCTCGTAGAAGAAGGCTGTAAGGGGGAGCAGCACGGCATGGGTGCACAGCGCCGAAAGGACGCAAGCAAGACCGGCGAGGATAGGGCAGGGCGTGGGCAGCCATAAGAGGGGCAAAACATTTTTAGGAATCTCCTCGGGAACACTAGAACCGGACCTCCGGTCCAAACCAGACCTCTGCCCCCAGGCACTCAGGTTTCAAAAATTAATTTTAGTGCGAACACCGAACCTCTGGTTCCAACCGGAGCTCCAATATGAGCTCACAGCCTAGAGCGACAAAAATCGAATATTTTCGGGACCTTTGGTCTAAACCAGACCTCCGGTATGGGCTCTCAAATTTCAGTATAAAAACCGAAACGTCCATAACTTTTAGCTCCGATCTCCGATTTTGATGATCTTGGACATTCCGAAAAGCTTATCCAGAGGGCTATCCATCTCAACAAACTTCATTCTCAAAGCCTTTTCCAAAAGTGCTCAACTCCACCAAGTGCTCCGACATGTCAAGTGTGAGCTGGCATGTCTTAAGATAATTAATTATCAAGTAACACTAGGGTGTTCTAGAATATGCCAACAGAACATTCAGAAATAAACAAACTGTGTGGTCGGTTGACATGGATTCATATTGGTTGCTATTGATTACTTGCCAAAGCGGGCAGAAGCAGATCCTCTCAAGAATATGACTCATCGCGAGGTAATTGAATTCATTACCGAGCTTATAATATGTAGATTCGGCATTCCTCATACTTTCACCATAGATGAAGGAACGTCGTTCATATCTAAAGAGATATATGCATTCGCCGAATCTTATAAAATTAAGTTACTTAATTTATCTCCATATTATCCCCGGGCCAAGGATCAAGTCAAGTAATACAATTTTGACCTAACTCATTGAGAAGAAGTTGGAGGATAATCCTAAGCGCTGGCATGAAGTTTTGCCTGAAACGGGAACATTTTGTGACTAGCCATGGTATTACTAAAGTTATTCCTTTTGAATTTGTGTATGGACAAAGAAGGTGAATCTAGATGCTTGGAAGGGCTCCTCCTGAGGGGCTACTACAGAGGAGCCCAGTTTTTCACTAGAAAACACCTGAACGTTTGGTAGGGCTATCGATGTTTTACCACCAGCAACCCGTCACGGGGTACCCGGGACGGTGATTTGTTCGGAGGGGTATCGGCGTTTGTAGGAACTCGATGGTAAACGCAGGGAGACAATGATTTATACTGGTTCGGCACGCCAGAAAGTCACGGCGCCCTACATCTAGTCTGGTGTGGATAGTATATTACGCCCTGCGCTATTTGTTGTGTTGCGAGGTATGTTGTGGTTGTGAGTTCTGTCGGTTATGTGTGTCTTGATCTAGGGACCCCTGCCCTCCTTTTATATAGTCCAGGAGAGGCGGGAGTCCTAGTCGGTTACAAAGTAGAGCTCCTAGTAGGATTACGTGTAACTAGTCCTAGTAGGATTACATGTAGGGAATCCTAGTTAGACTAGGTCTTCTTCTCTCTTCTCTATGGGAAACCCCATGGGTCCCACATCGACAAGCCCCCGAGTATTTCATGGATGAGCTTCAGAAGCCTTCTTGTTCTTCTTGGTCTTCGTTGAGTTGTTGTAAATCCGTTCCAGGTTCTTCTGAAGTGAAACCTTGAGATGGTCTTCTTTGTCTTTTCTTCGGCTGATGTGCACTTTTGGACAAAAGTGCACTCAGTGAGTGTAGCCCCCGAGCCTCTTGCTTGTTGGGACAAGAAGCCAGAGGGTCCCTTTAGTCTTCTTGGTTGCTCCGAGTTCTTTTTCGGTGGGTGCAATTTTTCGTAAAAATTGCACTTACTAAGTGTAGCCCCCAAGCCTCTTGCTTTTGCTTGCAAAAGTTGGAGGGTCTAGATTCTTGTCTTCAAAAAAAATTTTGGGGTTATGTATCCCGCAGCCCTCGAGCCTTCTCCGAGTACTTTTCTTTAGAATAGAAATCAGATGAAGGGTCTTGATGTGTTGTCTTTGTTGTAGTCTTGAGTACTTGTATTCTTGGTCTTTCATCCTTGAATTCGAGCCCCTGGGCGTAGTTGAAGCGAATGCCGAGCCCCCGAGCTTAGTGTTTGACTAAGCCATGATGCTCTTCCGAGTTGTTTTTATTCATACAGGTCATTTCTAGACTTCTCTGGTTCTTGATGTACCTCTTCCAGGTTGTTTGCACTTCGTCCAGGTTCATTCTGAACTTGTATGTACCTTATCCGGGTTGTTTTCTGATCAATCTGGGTTCTTTCTGAATTTGTCTTGGTACTTGTAGCACCTCTTCGGAGTTGTTTTCTGATCGATCCGGATTCTTTCTAAGCGTTTGTCTTGGTTCTTGCCGCACCTTGTCAGGGTTCTTTTTTTATCAAACCAGGTTGTTTCTGGGCTAGCTCTCAGGAGCGTGTTTTTCCTGATCTCGTGGTACAGATGTAGCTCCCCTTATCCGGGTTATTTTCTGATCAATCCGGGTTCTTTCTAAATTTGTCTTGGTACTTGCAGCACCTCTTCGGGGTTGTTTTCTGATCGATCCGGGTTCTTTCTGAATTTGTCTTGGTACTTGCAGCATCTTGTCGGGGTTCTTTTTTTATCAAACCAGGTTGTTTCTGGACTAGCTCTCAGGAGCGTGTTTTTCCTGATCTCATGGTACAGATGTAGCTCCCCTGCATGTTAAACATAAAAATATGTTGTAAATGACATTCCGGATATGAAGTCGGGAGCATGTCCCATATTTGAATAATTAATTAGGGGCGAGCCCCGGCATTATAAAATGCATATAAACTTTTTTTTGTGTCTTGCTCTTGCTAGGCCATGCAAATTCCTCAGGTAGTGTCCTGTTACGTTTAAGCACTTAAATCTCACGTATGGTTCAGAGGTTCTTTGACGTGACCATCCATATGGTTCAGAGGTTCTTTGACGTGACCGTCCGTATGGTTCTGAGGTTCATTGACGTGACCATCCATTCGAGAAAACAAGCTTCACGAATTAAGGCTTACTATCTGAGGACTTTAGCTACCGTTAAGAGAAGACTTAGAGCACTATGTTTGCTCACATGATGATTTTACTTAGAGCACTATGTTTGCTCGCATGATGATTGTAGAGCACTATGTTTGCTCGCATGATGATTTTTTGTGTCTTCCCTTGCTAGGTCGGTTAATTTCCTGGGTAGTAGCCTGCTACGTTTAAGCACTTGAATCTCGCGTATGGTTCAGAGGTCCATTGACGTGACCACCCATATGGTTCAGAGGTTCTTTGACGTGACCATCCGTATGGTTCAGAGGTTCATTGACGTGACCATCCATTCGAGAAAACAAGCTTCACGAATTAAGGCTTACTATCTGAGGAAATTAACAGCCGCTAAGGGAAGATGATATGGCCACAGAGGCATACGAATAATATCCGGAATGTAAAAAATTAAAGCGTCACTTAGCTTGGTTCATGGTAGAGTTGTTGATCGCCGTAGCCGAGTAGTTGGACGGCGCGATGTGCAGCCGAGTAGTTGGCGTAGCATCCGAGTGGTCGGATGTGGTTCAAATTGTTTTGCTTCAGACTCGAACGTTTTGGACTTTAGTTGGTGTAGCCGGACTTGATTCAGCTTGATGTAATCTGACTTGATTTAGCATGATGTAGTCGAACTTGCTTCCTTGCTTTCAACTCGACAGCTTGGCACGGCCGAGTAGTTGATCAACGCGTCCAAGTAGTCGGACACCAATACCGTATGATGTCCAAGTAGATAGTCACTTCCAGGTTGTTGATGTACGTAGAGTTCTTTGCATTTTTTTCTCATTTTTTTTTGGTAATGTCGCCAAGGTCTGGAAGTCGGACTCCGTGTTGGTGTTGCCGAAGTCACCAGTCCCTTCCATAGCCGCACGTTTTGGCAATGCGAGGAACTGAGGATAGGTTTTGGTTTGAGCTTCTGTTCCGCCCAGATTTGAGGAGAAGTCAAATTCTAGTCGGACTCTAATTTGATGCAGCCGAGAACTTTATTTAATCCGATGTAGATTCTGTTTCAACCAATGGCAAGCGTGAGTTGCTTTTCTTGGCTCCAAAATTCCATCTTGACAAAATAGACGCGGTAAAATACACTACGTTGAACAACCCTATACATGAGTCCTGCTTCGGTCTTGGATGCGGTTGCATACTGAGCCGCTGATTCGTTGATAGAAAACTTGTCGAGACTCGTCTCCTGTGCCTTGATGGATCGATATGAGCGGATGATCCTGATCGGATTTTGACTCGATCCGAGGTGGTGTAGCATCTCAATCGGTTGTTGTAGCAAGCTTGTTGGTGTATGTGCTCTCGGTGGCAGCTTGTACGAGGTTGAGTGCACAAGCCGTCGCTGAGAACGTGTTCGTCTGATGATCTTGAGGTCCACTGAGCTCTCGAACACAAAACGCCGAGAACCCCTACCTGGCGCGCCAGCTGTCGATGTTTTACCACCGGCAACCCGTCACGGGGTACCCGGGACGGTGATTTGTTCGGAGGGGTATCGGCGTTTGCAGGAACTCGATGGTAAACGCAGGGAGACAATGATTTATACTGATTCGGCACGCCAGAAAGTCACGGCGCCCTACGTCCAGTCTGGTGTGGATAGTATATTACGCCATGCGCTATTTGTTGTGTTGCGAGGTATGTTGTGGTTGTGAGTTCTGTCGGTTATGTGTATCTTGATCTAGGGACCCCTGCCCTCCTTTTATATAGTCCAGGAGAGGCGGGAGTCCTAGTCGGTTACAAAGTAGAGATCCTAGTAGGATTACGTATAACTAGTCCTAGTAGGATTATATGTAGGGAATCCTAGTTGGACTAGGTCTTCTTCTCTCTTCTCCGTGGGAAACCCCATGGGTCCCGCATCGACAAGGGCTTCTCCGGAGGAGCCTGAGAGAAACCCTACCAAACAGGCCTAAGCAAGATGACCTGTCTACTAAGGAGTATCATGAGTTGATGATGGAAAATAATGATTGAAGCTGCCGATGAGAGGCTCAAAGCTTTGAAGGAGATTGAATGAAAAGGATAAATATATGTAGCTAGAGCATATAACAAGAAAGTCTAAGTTAAAATCTTTTCAAGTAGGAGATCTATAAAATGATTTTGCCAATTGGGTCGAAGGCGAATAAGTTTGGTAAGTGGACCCCAAGCTCGAAAGGTCTATATGGAGTTATGAAGATAATTGTCGGCAACTCCTAATGATTGAGACATTGCAAGGTGAGGATCTACCTAGAGCTATTAATGATAAGTACTTCAAAAAGTATTATCCTAGTATGTGGCAGGAAGCTTAAAGTATGCATGGCCGATAATATGATTATCTCCCTTAGATAAAATGTGGCCAATAAATATTTGTAATCATCATCCTTAGTTAATTTTTAGTTCATAAAAAAAAGCGAGGTATATGTTTGCCGTCAAAATTGACAGACCTACACCAAATGGTCTGATGAAGCCGCCCAGGTCGAGTCCAAGTCTTTCTATGTTTGATTTGGATTGACATTTTATGATGTGTTTGGACCTAACCCCTGGGATAGATCTCTCGCAGTATAAATATAAAGTGCCGCGACCGGTTAAGTGTATCAAATAGATTTAAATATAAAACTTTACTACTTCTATTATTTCTTCAGAGCCTTAATTTTTTTCAACCCCGTTTTTCTGTTGTCTTTTTGTCTCTACATCGATTTGAGATGTTCTAAGTAGCCTTAACCTTACGACAACCAACCGATTAATTGTCCAATCCGATTGCATGGAGGTTATAGAAACAATGAGAAACGACCGAAGACTTCTCGGCTGCTGCCGTGTACCCTGAATGTAACATCATTTGGAGCGGGTTCTAGAACTTCTCCATCAAACATTGCAGCAGGGAAGCATATCAGACAACACATGAGCTGGTTAGACGAGCTATGCAAACTAAAGATAATTGTATGTGTAGGGATGAAAACGGTATGGATATTTTCCGACCGTATTCGAAACTGAATCCGTTTAGAGGGGTTGAGATTTGTCCATATCCGAGTCCGGATATCCAACATCTGATACCGTATCCGTATCCGAATACTCAAATCGCACATTTATGATGTCGATATCCAATCGTATCCTATCCGACATAGTTGACACTATCCGTATTTGAATCCGAATCCGGACAGAAATATGAAAACAAATATAATATCGGTGATATCCGTCCGTATCCGATCCGTTTTCATCCCTATGTATTTGGAACGATGAGCTTCCTAGTTTTATTCTTGAGTTCTTGATAAACAATGTAACTATTCTTGATCAATAAAGCTCGCTGATTTGTTTGTAAGGAAAAAAAGCGGCGTATCCCACCCTTCGTATCCCACGCGCCTCGACTGCTCTGATTCCCGGTTCCCACCCTTCGTATCCCACGCTACACCCCGCTTCGCATGCCCACACGGGGGCCTGCGCCCACTCGGACGACTCGCCCTGTCCATGTCGCACGCCCGCACGTGGGGACCCCTTGCGCCGCTTCCGCTTCCCATGCGCATGCACGCGGGGACCATCTGCGCTGGCTCGGCGGCACCCCAGCAGCTGCAGCAGGCGCTACGGCAGGTGGGTCCCATTGCAACATGTGCAACGCCAGATCTACTTTTACAACATCTAGATGAAACACTTGCAACATATAGCCGAAACAGCTGAAACACTTGTAACATCCGTCTGGAACACTTGCAGAATAACTGAAAACACTTAAAAGCCATTGCAAACATATGCAACATTGAGATGAAACACTTGTAACATATGTGTGAAATATATGCAACATCCCAGATAAAAATACTTGCAACATACAACTGGAAAAATAGATAAAATGTTTGAAACAGACTTTTGCAACATACCTGTATAGATATTGAAACATATGCAACATACGGATTTACTTTTGCAACATCCAAATGGCACCCTTACAATATACCGTTGAAATATCTAAAATACTTGAAATATACGTTTGTAACATGTGCTTTCAGTGCAACATTTTCTTGCTCCTTAGGAGAATAGAGGCTCGTCGGCACGTGGAGTTCATTGATGTGTAGAGCTCGCCGGTGGCGTGGATCGAAGCTCGCCGCTCCGGTGGAGAAGATAGGCGGGGGGGCGCCGTGGAGAGGGAGACGTGGTGGAGAAGACGAGCGAGAGGCGCAGCCGAGCGTAGTCACAGAGCACGGTCGCTACGCTGGGTGAGTTTTTTTTTCTGTGGTGACCGGAGGGAGTGGATACGAGAGCCTTGTGGGCTCGCTAATCGAAGCATTTACCCAAAAAAAAAAGTGCACCAGTTCTGACGGGCCGGTCCCTCGTGGACTAGTGTTTGACAAGGGAGCCATTTTGTTCTGTTCTTGTTGGGATGAAGGTGACTGGTTTGTGGATTTTAGGAGAACCCTTTCTGTTTCTGAGGCTGTGTTTAGTTCGTGAAATTTAGGAATTTGGCTACGGTAGCACTTTTGTTTTTATTTGGCAATTAGTGTTCAATCATGGACTAATTAGGCTCAAAACGTTCGTCTCACGATTTCCAACCAAACTGTGCAATTAGTTTTTTTCGTCTACATTTAATGCTACATGCACGTATTGCAAGATTCGATGTGATGGCTACTGTAGCACTTTTTAGGAAAGTTTTTGGGAACTAAACACAGCCTAAGTTTGGAAGCTGGAATTCTCTACTGAATGAACTTCAGACAGTCCCTTTGAACTCAGAAACTGAAGATTCTGTTGTTTGGGCCTTGGAAAAACATGGTTCCTACTCGACCAAGTCTTTATATAGATTCCAGCCAATAGGGGATTCCCAAGTAGGGTGGCTGGGGCAATCTGGAAATGCAGAATTCCTCTTAAGATCAAATTCTTTCTCTGGCAGGTTTTAAATAATAAGTTTCAGGTGGGGCTTAGTCTGATCAAAAGGGGATGGAAGGGTAGTGGAAAATGTTGCATTTGTGACTGTTGGGAATCCATTGACCATGTTTTGTTTGGCTGTCGTTTAGCTAAAATGGTTTGGAGCATCTTTAGGGAAATTTATGGCTGGGGTTCTATGCCTAAATCTCTGAAAGAGTTTTCTGAATCCTGGTTACAGGGCAAGGGGCCCCTCCCACACAAGCTGCTTATATGTTTACCTTTGCAGGGTTCGCCTGGGCTCTATGGATCACTAGGAATAAGATGGCGATCGAGAAAAAGCATCCAAAGGCTCCCACTGATGTTGTGTATCTTGCATTATCCTTCCTGCAGAAGTGGTGTATTTTGCTGAAGGAAAAGGACAGGGAGCGTGTGGAGAAGATCAAGGATGACATCATGGATTGGCTGAAAGGGTTCAAGCATAGTGCGGTGATGCCTACTGACATTATGGAAATCTGAAACTTGTAATAGACGCGTAGCTTTTGAATGTTATCTTTAGTAAACTGGTGTCCCCAGTATATTCTTTCAGATCTTGCTTTCTTAAAAGCAGAGGCGCATCCTCCTTTAAAAAAAAGTGTTTGACGGTCTTCCTGGCTGCAATCATCGAACTCGCCGAGGGTCCAGCCGCGGCGATCCACGCGTTCTAACGCCGTGGCTGCTTTACCTACCATCGATCCGGCATCCGCCGAAGTCGCCATAAGCGGAAGAAGCTCGATCGACTCCAATCAGCTAGCCTAGCGGTGGCGCCTACGCGCATTACCTACTGCTGCGACAGGTTACAGGTAGGCACCCCCTACTAGCTCATGCGCTCATCCTAGATGCTACTTGAGTTCATGGAGGAGTGGTAGTATCCATGGTGTGGTCAGTCGTCTCTTTCTCTCTCCTCTTGTTTTTGTTCCTGTTTCAGTTCTTGATGCCTACTGTGAGTTTATGGCGACTTCATTTCATTCATCCCAATTTGAGAGGGCTTTGGTTTTTGGCCTTGCATCCATGTATGTTGACCCAATCGCATCTTCATCCTTGGAATTAAGTTGTCCAGGGAATGCAACACCTTCTTAAAAACAGTAGGCATAGAAAAATAGAATCATTCGTTCAGTTTTCCCCTTTCAGTTTTCTTGTGCTCCAGCGAAAGATCGATGAGATATGTCCTCCTGCAAGGACTGACTAGCAATACCTTGTTTATCGTCTCCAAGTCGCCGTTGATTCGGTCGATTTTTTTATAAATATTGTTTCCCCTCTCCCAGAGGAGCGAGAGAAATTTTGGAGCCCTTATATAGAGATCTAAATTCTCGCGATGTAGATTCTATCTTAAACGAATTATTAGAATCAGTGCGAAACATCCTTTTGGGTGATTCTTCCCCCTAGTGTTGTTCAGCGTTTCGTAGAAATTCAGGTGACTATACAATAAAATAACGTTTCTTTCACCGTACAAAGCTGGCTAGCCCACCCCCAACACTCCACTCCCATTCGGATTCCACTCCCATTCACAGAGTCAACACTCTCCACTGACCAGGAAGTGAACAGCGATTTCCTATCTTTTTCCCAAAAATGAAATCGGGTGTTCCCTTCCCTGTGCCTCGTTCCATTGCTCGCTCGTTGCTCGATCGATACCCGTCGATCCCGCTCCATCCCCACGCTACGCCGCTCTTAAATCCACCGGGGTGCGCACCGCTGCTAAAGAATGCGACTCCCACGGAGGTCCGCGGGGGCAGCCACGATGGCTGGGCGTGGGGGTGATGCCGCCGGACACCAGGAGCGGCGGCGCCTGGCTGATTCCTCAGCACAGGTTGTGTGTGTCTGCTGCATGCTGTTTCCACCTCAAGTATGGATGCAAGTTGTTTTCTTTGATATTTGCTATCCTTTTACCTCTGAGATCTCAATTGAATCTTTGTTTTAGTTTCTCTGATGAAACTTTCCCCCAACTCACTTGAAAGCTTTGAAGTTGCCCTGTGAAATTGTTGACACTTCACACTTGCCTGAAACTCTAAAAGCTTACTCCGCTCTGTATGAATTAAAAATTGCCGAAACACATTTCACAATCATCAGCAGTCTCAAAACCTTGGATTTATCAGTCACTATTGATCCTCACTTATTATTATGAAAAATGAAATCAGTACTTTCTGTTTTAAACCTTAGATGTCGAATTTTTAGTACCTATTAGCTCTCATATTAAGAAGGTGTTGCATTTTCTGGTCTACTGTTTTTTTTTTAGAGAACAAGCTGTATACTGTTAAATGTGTAATAATAGTACCTTTGCTTGTTCCTATCATACTAGGTCTGGTGTAATGAGTAATGCGGTGGAGTTGTCATTCAGATAACGTGGAATTTGTTACACTCCAAGTTTACACTGTGGCAGGTCAGGATTCTTTGAGGATCTTTTGTTCAGCTAGCAGGCATTATAATCCCCTATAAGTATAGTTTCCTTCCTTTCTTTTCAATAGTATAAGGTCACTTGAGTATCAAAGAATAGTAACATTACATATGACCTTGTTATGCAGGCAAGCGACCATCCATAGCATTCCTATCACTGTGTTGGGTTGCGCATGGATTCCCAAGGGGACAATCTTAGAGATTTCCTTCAAACTAATGGGCGTCAGGTGCTTCAAAGAGTGGAAAACAACTACAGCTTGAAATATTTCACAGAGAATGAGATACGAAACATAACCGGTGGGTATAAGTATATTCTGGGAAGAGGGGCATTTGGTGAGGTCTACAAAGGAACACCAGAAGACCAATCCTCAGTTGCTGTAAAGAGATATATAAATGGGACCCATAAAGAGGTGTTTGCCAAGGAGGTGATAGTGCACTCTCAAATAAACCACAAGAAAGTTGTTAGACTCTTGGGCTGCTGCACGGAGGAAAATGCTCTAATGATTGTCATGGAGTTTATCTCCAATGGAAACCTCAACAGCATACTTCCTGGCAACAGCGCTAATGGTCAGGTTCCCTTCCCTTTGGAGAAAAGAATAGAAATTGCCATTGGGGTTGCTGAAGTATTATCGTCCATGCATTCGATGTATAGTCCTGTTCTTCATGGTGACATCAAACCGGCTAACATACTGCTAGACAAAAAATTTACACCAAAGATATCAGATTTTGGAATTGCAAGACTCCTTTGTGCTAATGGTCCCCAGCATACCACCACTATCATTGGTTCCATAGGTTACCTTGATCCAGCATACTGTGAGAGTGGAATTCTAACCCCAAAGAGTGATGTTTACAGCTTTGGAGTAGTTTTGCTGGAAGTTATCACAAGGAAAAAAAGCAGTGGATGGGACCATTACCCTTGCTCAAAGTTTTAATGAGGCTCTTACAAAAGAGGAGGATGTGCAGCGCATGTTTGATGAGGAAATCTGTTATGGTCGGTAGGGTCTATAGGCGTAGATGCCTAGATAGAAGTCCGGCTTAGCCGGCTGGGTGGCTAGGAGTCCGGACTGTTAGTCTGGCTAGGAGTCCGGCCTGTTAGTTGTCAGATCCTAGAATATAGGACGGTTATCTATTAGAGTTGGTTATTGGATTGAGTTAGGTTTGAGTCGGTTGAGATCTACTTGTATAAATATTAAAGAATTATAATAGAGGAGGTAACCTGGGATTGAGACTTACCGTCTCCCTTGGGTGCCCAGGCTCGTTACTGTTCATCGTCTTCTCTTGCTGCAGCCACCACGGCTCCTGCCCGCCAAGCCCTAGCTCGCTCTCGCGTTCCTCGATCTCCCCCATACTTCCTTCGAAGCAAAGCCCGCCGCTGTAACAAAATCAGTGTTGCAGAAAACAAGAAGTTTCTTGCAGACATTGGACAGTTAGCAGCTAAATGCTTGCAGAGGGACGTGAAAACACGTCCTGAAATGGTTGAAGTAGCTACTAGTCTAAGGATGATCAGGAAAGCCATGCAGACAGAGCTGGATGTACTGTTAGCAGCATACCAACTTGGAGATCTAAAAATTTTCAGTAAAACTCAAATGAAAAAAATGACAAGAAACTACCGCATGGCCTTTGGGAAATCGATGCGTGAATGTCTCTACAATGGAGTCCTCGGCATGAATCGTCCAATTATAGTAAGACTACTTAAGACAAGTTCAGAAACTGACAGAGAGATATTTCTGAACACTATGAGCATATTGAGTCAAAAGAATCACAAAAATGTTGCGAATGTTGTTGGCTTCCACTTAGGGGCATCTAGTTTAGAGTGTGTGTACGAGTCTTGCTGTGATCTATCCAAGACAATGTTTGGCTCTATATCGTCGTCTAACAGAAACCTTTATGACACTATCTGCTCCATGGAAAAACTTCATCTTCAACAACGCCTGTTGATAGCAGTCCAGTGTGCAGAGGGCCTGGTTCATATCCATTCATTAGCAGCTGAAAATCCTGATTCATGTGGCACCAGCCTCTTAGGAAACTTCAGATCTGCCAATATATTTCTGGACAAGAATTTTGTGCCAAAAATCTTCAATGTGAACTTGTCAACATTTCTTGGACTTTCTGTTGCACCGAAAAATACGGTGTTTCCTATTCATGACAATGGACCAGAAAAGTATTATTTAGACCCAATTGATGTTTCTGGTCAACTTTTTAACCAAAAATCTGATGTATATAGCTTTGGAGTTGTTCTTTTAGAGCTCATCACTTGGAAGACAGTGAGATACATGTACCATGGTAGGGCTCATGTGCTTACCACAGACTTCCTTGATTCTTATAGGAGAGACCGTAATGCAATTGGAATTTTTGGCAAGGTTTATGATTATTTTGATGAACATGAAGGGTACTTTGTTCATGAGGCCAATTCCATTGCCATCGATTGCTTACAACCTGATATTCAAATGAGGCCAGAAATGGATCATGTACTTTTCCGTCTCCGGATCATTGTTGCTAGAAGCAAACTTGCTGGTACGCGAAACAAATTCTCTTTTCATATTTGTCTGTCGGCCTCAACCTGGTAGATACACACATAAAAAGCAAATAAAACCTGTAGCACTTAAGGTTTAGGTATAACTTTCAGCACAATAAAATTTCACCCTTACCATATACACCCTCCTTTGCTGACTTTTCGTTTGTAATTGTGTACCATGTATATAATTCAAAATATACTATTTGTTGTGCCATAGTGCTCTTCCAAAGAAGCAATAACGTTAACCTATTGTATTTACTTCTTAATGTTAAATATGTGTCGAATATTAGTTCAATTTGGTTACATTTTGGACTTGAGTTCAATTAGGGGTTAGGATAGAGTTTGAGTCGGACTTTGTAACCTAGGGGGACATAAAAAGTGAGGCCAATCCCTGTTATAACCAATGGGACAACTAACAGATGTCCAAACCTCGTTAAGAAACATTGTGCCTCAGTGTCGTTCTGGTTTGCGTATTTTCTTCTATCGTGTTTATGCTTTCACGTTCTTTAGTAAACTTCATCGAACTCTCATATCAACCATTTCCATGGAGGAACTGAATGAAGTAACCAAAAACTTCAATGATGATGTTCTTATAGGACAGGGACCATCCACCAAATGTTTCCTGGGAGTTCTTAAAGATGGGCAGAATTTTGCTGTAAAAAAGCTTGATATTTCTGAAGAAATTCAAGTAGAGGTCATGCCTGTGTGCCTTGCTTTTTTTTAACTTTTCCAGTTATTGTTCTTCATTTATTGTTGTGTACAACAAAGGATTACCTTCTAAATTATACTTCTGTTGCAGGTTCCGACCATTTTAAGAATGTGTTACCATGACAATGTTGTGCAATTTCTTGGATGTTTTCTTGAACGGAAAACTCGTGTTCTTGCTTATGAGTACGCCCCAAAGGGCTCCTTGAATGATATTCTTCATGGTATAATGGAGGAACACAAGATTTACTTCCATAAGTTCCTAGCGTGATCATCTGGCGTTTTCTTGTCAGACATAGGTCAATATTATGATCTATGTTAAAACTGTTAAACCACTTGCATCGACTGTATTCTTAGCCTGAATAATCTACAAACTATCAAACATGGAAACGCCAGCTGATATATTTTTCATGCTCGCCATGATCTTAGGTAAAAAGGGCATCAAGGGAGTCCAACCAGGACCACCTTTATCTTGGTTGCAGCGTGTGAAGATCGCTGTAAGTGCTGCAAAAGGCCTCGAGTTCCTCCATGAGAAGGTTGATCCTCCCATCATCCACGGCAACATCAAGTCCAGCAAGATACTTCTCTTTGACAACGATGTTGCAAAAATAGGTGATATTGGTGTCTCAATACATCATGCCCCTAACAGGGCTGGTTACCTGGTTGAGACTGTTTGGGGTCCCCAGTACTGTTCTGGCTGGGGAGCACAAGCACCTAAGTATGTGATGGAATACTTGCACACTTTCAGAATTACACTAATGCCTAGACAGATAAATGATATGCCAGGATTTCTGCTACTTAGGTGCTGCTTCCTTCTTTGAACTTGTTAGGTGCACAATCACAGGAGAGTATAGCAAAAAGAGCGATGTCTACAGCTTTGGGATTGTACTATTGGAGCTTTTAACTGGTCGCAAAGTAATTGATAATACAATGCCACATGACCAGAGGAGCCTAGTTACATGGGTACATATGCCAGCATTCACTTTTCTAGTTTCTGTATAGGATGCAGCAGCTAATTTGCTTATCCTAAGGTGCAGGCTACACCAAGACTTAGTGAAGACAAGGTGGAACAGTGCATAGATCCAAGGCTTGGAGGAGGATACCCACTAAAGGCTGTCAGCAAGGTACCAATATTGTTAAGACTGGATGTTGTGTGCTCGAGTGAGCAAATAGAGGTCTATACAGTGTGACTTGAACATAACCATCTTTTGACATTGGAAAAGGAAGACATAATCATTTTTCTATTTCTTCTTTTAAAAGGAATTTTTAGATCATGTTTGTTTGTCCTGCATTTTAGCTGAACTTATCCAGAAAATAGTATTTAGGGTCAGAGTGTCAGACAGAGCGCATGCTCCACAATGACTCAAGCTTTACCCCTCCAAAGATATGGAGGAAACCTCAGTCAGCAATGGCTTGTGAATCTTGACACGAACCACCAACATAAAGCAAACAAACTTTCTGTGGATTTAAATATTCATATTATTTTAAAATAGATTATACACAGACACTTTAACTAGGGTACGACTTTTTATGGAGAAGGTACTCACCAAAATAAACTGAAAACCATAAGCAAATATTATTTGCCAAATTTGCTACTCTTTAGAGTTACAACTAATATTGGTATTTGGCATTAAAAGAGAACGATATATCCTTGTTCTGAAAGTAGTACTCTAAACAAACGAACTTTTATTTTATTGTGTGTGTGTAATTCTTGATTTACTTTGGCAAACAGATGGCTGCTGTTGCTGCACTGTGCTTGCGGCAGTGGGGGCGGCCTGGGATAAACACCGTCGTGAAGGATCTGAGCCCGTTACTGGACAGCAGTAACCATCCCTGCATTGGTGAAGCACCTGCAATGTGATTTCAGTGCGTGTCATTGCGAGTTCAAGATCACATGATCGGGGGTTTGATGCAGGTGATTGGTGTGAAACAGAATTAAAGAAAGCTATCATTACTGCATTCCCCAAGGCTTGGAACTTTGCTTTGTTTTAATCTGTATATACGTATATGATCTAGACTTGTTACAATGGATCATCCTGGTGCGTCTTTGTTTGGTCAGTTCTGAAACATGCAATGCTACGTGTAGCTTACATCTGTGTGCAAATGGTGAATCATATCCACAGCTCTGTAAATGCTGAATCATATTTTACATCATTGGCCATGTTCGCTTCGCTGAAAAAACAAATCAAAACACTGTTTCGGCTGATTTTGCTGTGAGAGAAAAATACTGTTCCGACTGAAAAAACGAGCTGAAAAAGATAGATTATAAGATAAATGAATAGGACCACTATTACTCAGATTGCTTATTATTACTATAAGTAAGAACAGGGGTCGCATGCTAGTATCCGATCCTACCGTACTTCTTTCTCTTAGTCGTCCATGTCCTCACCTGACTACCATCATCGCCGGAATGCATTCACCCGGTGATCGTCAAACAAAGGACGCAGTTATCCCGCAACCCGTCGCGCGGTCAGGGAATGTGCGACCCCTGTTCCTCTTCCTCCCCATGCCGTGACCCCTTCTTCCTCCCCGCGCCATGCTCCCTTCCTCCCCCACCACTGCCTCCTCCCCCGCCGCCCCAGCCGTGGCTTCCTCGCCACCGGCCACGCCGCCTGCATCCCGCCGCCGCCTAACGACCCTGCCCACCCTAAATATAGGGCAAGCTCGCTGGTGTCGTCCTCATCCTCGCCCTCCCCCCCTGCCCCCACCTCCACCATTGGAGGATGGCGACACGCCGCCTCGCCGCGCCACCCACAACCCGCCCACGCTAACCCCAGGGCAGCGCGCCGGCGAGCTCACCATGACGCTCCCGCCCCCTCCCTAGCCCGGCTACCTCCGCCGCCACCAGGGCCCCGAACCGTCCGGCCTCCTTCCGCGGAGATGGAGAAGAAGAGAGGGATAGCGTGGGAACGGGAGATGCCGGAACCCTAACGCCGGCGAGGTCTCCGTCTCCGTCTCCGACACCAGCGAAAGTCTCCGATGAGGGTGGGGTGGGCCGTGAGGGAGGGCCTGCGTCCCGCGCTAAGCGCGACTGTGCGCACGTTAGAGTTTGCGCAAACAAAAATATAAGGTCAAGCACACTTCGTCCGGGGCAATATACCACCATTGGATAACCTAGCCCAAACAACATATAAGAAGCATTTTTGAACTTGGAAGCATTTTTGAACTTGGATAACCTAGCCCAAATATAAGCTCGTTCTCTCTTTCCCCGTCAAGGTGGACACTGTACAGTCGTTTCAGGTATAGTTTACTGCTTACTCAGAAGTCAGGACAAATTCTTTTTTTTTTTGAACTTGGAAGTATTATATAAGAAGCAGAGATTTGAAGTTTTGGTCAGACGGGCCTCGGGCCCATGGGCCACGAAGGCTTTGATGCGGTCCAGTCCGAATGTCCGATTTTTTTTATTTTTCAGTCTTTTTTTTTGAAAAATATTCACAAATAAACCCTGGTGGTTTGATTTTCGTTTATGGATCCTGACCTCGGCGCCATAGCTTTTGGCGTCGAGGAAACATGTCTCGGCATCATAGCCAATGGCGCCGAGGTCTTGGCGAGGCGTCGGACATGGCGGTGACCTGGCGTCGACGTGGACAAGGCCTCGACGCCGTAGATCTAGGCACCAAGCTGTTACCCTGTAGATCTTGGTGTTTGAAATGAAACAAGTATAATTATTCCGATGAACATGCAACAACGCCATTACGGTTCAGTTGGTTAGGACTCCCCCTTCCTTTTTCCAACCCCCCCCCCCCCCCCCCCCCAAAAAAAAAACCTTCTTCGAGACAAGACGACGGACGCTAGGTCTTTAAAAATAATGAAACCACCCCGAAAACTACCTCTAATTAGGGCATAGATATAATCTAAGGGTTTTCTTATGTCCTAATCTATCTCTTACATTTTTCTCAAAAATTTAGAAGCTCAAGATATTTTTCGTGATTTAAAAATCTTATAACGTGTTTACCGAATTTTTTAATTAAAAAAATGATGAAACCACATAGAAAACCACTTATAATTAGAGCAGTGAGGCAATTTAAATTTAAATGGTTTTTTGAGTTAACGAAGCAATTTCTTCAGTTTTAGAGTTAGAGGAAAAACCTAAAGCTTCGGAGATATATAGTTAAGAGAAACAAATTCACCTTTTCCTGAGGCACAACAGAATTAACAGCTTGTTTGGCTGGAGCTGCTGGTTCATGAATTATTACTGCTGACTAGTTTGGTGTAAGAGAAAAATACTATCCCAACTAAAAGACATTATTTATATGAACAGTACTCACGTGAGAGTGTTGACCAGCACCAGACAGCCAGGCGCTCCAGCCAAACAGGCTGTAAATTAACGTGACCCGGCCCATCCGCCCTGTTACCCAGCAGAGCAGCCTTTTTTTATAAAAAAAAAAATCTGTCCACCCCTCATCCTAACAACTAGATTTTGTCCATATACTATATTTACATTGTCTTATTACTATATTTATAATAATTTCTTCAGTATAATTTATTAGATAGAGTTATGTAATTTAAGAATAACATAAACATATGTCAATTTTTTTTTAAATTATAGATTTTTTTATAGATTTTAGACATCAGAAAAATATATATCAAATTATTCACAAATGTCAAATATCATATGCAATCCCTACTGCCACACCCACTGCCACGCCCACTACCCTCAGGTCGCATGGATCCTCTGCGCCCCGGTGCCATACCGACGGTCACGTTGCACCATCATGTTGCAGAATCATGTCACGGAGGATCCCGGGGAGCCCATCATGACGCAGACAATGACGTCGTGCCCGTCGCAGCACCAGCACGCGAGGGATAAGCGACACGTGTCAAATCCAATGGTCCAGAATTCGGTTGTTGCATGGAGCCAAAACATCCGGTCGACGGATAGCAATTTAAAAAAAAAAACATGCATGTCAAGTTGTCCACTGAAACAGACCAGAGCGGCTTCTTGGCCTCTTCCTCCATTGACTTCCCGCGGTCTCTGTACCTACGATCCCCGGTGCCCCGCCATTACCGAGGGGCGAGGTCCTCGTCGCGGACTCTCTGCGACTCTGCGCGTACGCGGAAGAAGCGATCGACTCCAATCAGCGAGCCTAGCGGTGGCGCTGCTGCGACAGGTAGGCACCCTACTAGTACTAATAAGGCTACTAGCTCATGCACTCATCCTAGCTGCTACTTCATCATGGTGTGGTCACTGGTCAGTCGTCTCTGTCTCTCTCTGTTTTCTTGTTCTTGTTTCGGTTTCAGCTGATGATCCCTATTGTGAGCTATATATATATATATATATATATATATATATATATATATATATATATATATATATATATATATATATATATATATATATATATATATATATATATATATATATATATATATATATATATATATATATATATATATATATATATATATATATATATATATATATACATACCCTGTAGCTGGCTATAAAATAACTTATTCTGTAGCCACTTTGAGTTACGATAATTACTATATTAATTTTACGAGATTATAATAATTTCTTACTAAGTGGTTTACTATAACGTTATGGTAAATATCCCATGTGTTATAGTAACTCAACTATCGTAAATATGTATTGACATTATCGTAAATTAGTATATAAAATTATCGTAAATGAAGGTGGCTACAGAATAACTTATTTTATAGCTGGCTACTGAATATACTATATATATATATATATATATATATATATATATATATATATATATATATATATATATATATATATATATATATATATAACACGCGCACACACACTCCTGAACTGAAAGTAATCACGCCTACGAATTGAGTTTTTTTTTTTTTTTGAGGTTTGTATTTCACTGTCTAGGCCCCGTCCAGTTTAAGATAACTTTGACACATCATTAAAGTGGTGAATCTTATTTGACAATATAACTAAAGCTTCTTATAAATGGTACTCTCCCTATTTTAAAATAAAGTTAGTTTGAGTTTATACTAAGTCCAATTACCTTAAGTTTATATTCCTGAATCTAAAAAATTTACCTTAAGTTTTACAAAAGTTATTGAGAAAAATATTAACATTTAGGACATCAAAGAGGTAATACATTTCATACAGAACATAATGATACCCATTAGACATTATAAGTATTATTGTTTATATTTCCTCTAAACATGAACTTAAAGTCCATTTTAGGCTGTGATCCGTACGGATGAGTACGTCAGACCTAAAAGAAGGTTTTTTCTCGGATACCACCTTTGTCCTAACTATAATGTACTTTAGGAATTCTAGGTTATGTTATTGATGAACAAAAAGCGCATGTAATCATACCTTAATCATGGGTAGATATTATAATTATTATATTTAGATTGGTGATAGATATTATTAATGGTAGGTATATATGTGAATCATGTCTTTATAGACAGTATTGACAAGTTATTTGCCAAGAGTCTCTTGTAATTTGAGATAATTTTTTTAACTCTCCTGTTTCAAATTATAAGTCGTTTTGACTTTTCTAGTTACATGGTTTTTCTATATAAATGTATTGTCTGCATACGTAAATATACTCAGAAAAGCTTGGGAGAAAGTTAGGGAGCGTTTGGATCTCTCGCTAAGTTCATCTCGCCTTGTCTCGTTGGGCAAGAAACTGGAACAAATCACGGGTGTTTGGTTCCTTTGTTTGCCTGTCTCGTTTTCCATGCAAGTAAGGTTTTTCTTGTGAGTTTAGAAGAGACCTATATTCTGGCAATACTAGATGAGATGAGGCGAGAAAAAACTAGCAACCAAACCAAAACAGCCCGTTAGATATGAAAAGGAGAAAGAGGTACTCCCTCCGTACTGGTAATTCAAGTCATTTTGGACAGCGACAATGTCTCCAAAGTATAACTTTGACTTCTTATTTTTATAAAAATATCTATTGAAAAGTGATATATGTATATTTTTATGAAGGTACTTTTCAAGATAAATCTATTCATATGGTTTTCACATTTCCAAACTCAACAACTTAAAAGTTATTCATGATTTATATTCCCAATGTTTAACCCAAGCCTTTTTCAAAATGACTTGAATTACCAATACGGAGGGAGTATACAAAGATTTGCTCAAGGGAGAACGAGAAAGGCACATACTCATGCTAAAAATACCATTTTCTCTCATCATGAGGAGTGAAAATAAAGAAAATTAAACTGTTCTCATTCACAAGATGAGAAGTCAACCCCCCCCCCCCCCCCCCCCCAAAAAAAAAGAAACAAATCTTGTGTTTCTTGTAGGGATGAGAATGGACCGAATCGATCTATAGGTGGTGTTTGGTTCATGAGAAATGGGGGGATGAAATAAGGAAATGAGGGAGGAGGGGGCGTTTGGTTCATGAGAAATGGGGGTTGGAATAAGAAAATAAAGGGTGAAATAGATTTAATCTTATGTTTGGATAATGGAAAATTAAAACAGGAATAGGGAAATAAAGACTAGCATACCATCTCGTACCCCCTCCTTTTTATCCCAATCTATTTCTCTTTCCCTATCCTAATTCCCATCCAAATGTGCCACTAGGAATTTAATCCGATCCGCAAAGTTAAAAGTCAATAGGTCACAAGAATTGACTTTAGTGTCTAAAATGGATCAATAGGGTCGGAACCTATTGACCCAGATGGATCAACCCAATCATCACATAATAATCCTTTTTCTTAATTTGTTGGTCTTTTTTGTTTTTTAATAATCAGGCTCGACAAGAACTTATAATAAGTCTATACTCGAAGTATATCGAGAAATACCATATTTTAGAAGAAAAAAGAGAGAAATTTAAAATTATAGTGAACTTGCAAACTTATTAAATATTGCTAATAATCTTAGTGTGCTATCATGATACTTTTTATTCTTTTATCATATTTTTTCTAGAAATGTTGATAATACTTTGATATAATAGAAAAATATTTAGAAGGACTCATGCTACCGGTTAGACTAATAATATCATAACTTTGGGTGAAATAGATCGTGTATGATATATGTCTCTAAAATTAGCTAAGGGCTGTTTGAATCCTTGAATTGAATTCATTCTAATAATTATAATTTAGGCACAAATTAATTAAGCTACTATGGTTCCATAATATAGAATATATTTGTACATTATTGTTAGCCAATAGCCATTTAAGAGAGATACTTATATGTTGTATTTTTACTATAGGGAAGCGAATTGAAAAACATGCTATAAGTTGAGAAACATAGCATGGTAATCTATAGAATAAATTTTCATCATACACCTTATGAATTTGAGATAGACTTATACGTGAACTTGGGAAAATTGTGAAATATCAATAGCCTAATACATCAAGTAAATTTCAATTCCTCCGGAATGAAAGGATCCAAATGGCCCTTATACCAATTGTAAAGCACTCTTTTGAGGGTATATATATATATATATATATATATATATATATATATATATATATATATATATATATATATATAAAGAAAAATAAAATGGCTTTGGACCACGGGCCGGGGCCAGGCCGGCCCCTTCCCATCCCAGCTCCATACGCATCGTTACGCCACCATGAATCCTCCGGGGGCGCTCCGGTGCTGCAGAATGCGAGTACCACGTGGTCAACGCGGAGCCACGATGGCTGGCCGCGGGGCGCTGCCGCCGGCTACGCAGCGGCGGCCGCTGGCTGATTCCTCAGCACAGGTTGTGTGTTGGGGCCGCGGGCTGTTTCCACCTCAAGTATGGATACAAGTCGATTTCTCTGAAATTTGCTTTCTTTTTATCTCTGAAACATTAATTGAAGCATTGTTCTAGTTTCTCTGAAACTTTCCCCAAACTCACTTGAAGGCTTTGAAATTGCCCTATGAAATTGTTGACACTTGCCTGAAGCCCCTGAAACTCTAAAAACATGTATGAAAAATTGCCGAAGCACGCTTGAAATTCATCAGCAGCCTTCAAACTTTTGATTAATTAGTCGCTGGTGAACCTTACTTATGTAAATAAAATTAGTGATTTATGTTTCAAACCTTAGATATCGAAGTTTCAGTTAGTTTAATTTTTAAAACTACCTGTTAGCTCTCATATTAAGAATGTGTTTCATTTTCTGGCCTACTGAATTTTCAGAGAGCAAGCTTATACCGTTAAATCTGTAATACTAGTGCCTTTGTTTGTTCATATCATATTAGGTCTGGTACTCTGGTGTAATGAGTGCTGCGGAGTTGTCATTCTGATAACGTGTTATATGTTACACTCCAAGTTTACACTGGCAGGTTAGGATTCTTCGAGGTTCTTTTGGTCAGCTAGTAGGCATTATAATTCCCTATAAGAATAGTTTTCTTTCGTTGTTTTCGATAGTAAGATTACTTGCGTATCAAAGAATAGTAACATTACTTGACCTCCTTGTTATGCAGGCAAGCGACCATCCATAGCATTCCTATCACTGTGCTGGGCTGCGCATGGATTCCCAAGGGGACAAGCTTAGAGATTTCCTTCAAACTAATGGGCGTCAGGTGCTTCAAAGAGTGGAAAACAACTACAGCTTGAAATATTTCACAGAGAATGAGATACGAAACATAACCGGTGGGTATAAGTATATTCTGGGAAGAGGGGCATTTGGTGAGGTCTACAAAGGAACACTAGAAGACCAATCCTCAGTTGCTGTAAAGAGATATATAAATGGGACCCATAAAGAGGTGTTTGCCAAGGAGGTGATAGTGCACTCTCAAATAAACCACAAGAATGTTGTTAGACTCTTGGGCTGCTGCACGGAAAAGAATTCTCTAATGATTGTCATGGAGTTTATCTCCAATGGAAACCTCAACAGCATACTTCATGGCAACAGCGCTGATGGTCAGGTTCCCTTCCCTTTGGAGAAAAGAATAGAAATTGCCATTGGGGTTGCTGAAGCATTATCGTCCATGCATTCGATGTATAGTCCTGTTCTTCATGGTGACATCAAACCAGATAACATACTGCTAGACAAAAATTTTACACCAAAGATATCAGATTTTGGAATTGCAAGACTCCTTTGTGCTAATGGTCCCCAGCAAACCACCACTATCATTGGTTCCATAGGTTACCTTGATCCAGCACACTGTGAGAGTGGAATTCTAACCCCAAAGAGTGATGTTTACAGCTTTGGAGTAGTTTTGCTGGAAGTTATCACAAGGAAAAAAGCAGTGGATGGGACCATTACCCTTGCTCAAAGTTTTAATGAGGCTCTTAAAAAAGGAGAGGATGTGCAGCACATGTTTGATGAGGAAATCAGTGTTGCAGAAAACAAGAAGTTTCTTGGAGACATTGGACAGTTAGCAGCTAAGTGCTTGCAGAGGGACATCAAAACACGTCCTGAAATAGTTGAAGTAGCTAGTAATCTAAGGATGATCAGGAAAGCTATGCAGATAGAACAAGAAAATCTTAGAGATTTGTTTCAAACTAATGGGCATCAGGTGCTTCAAAGAGTGGAAAACAACTACAGCTTGAAATATTTCACAGAAAATGAGATACGAAACATAACCAATGGGTACAAGTATATTCTGGGAAGAGGGGCATTTGGTAAGGTCTACAAAGGAACACTAGAAGACCAAACCTCAGTTGCCGTAAAGAAATATATACATGGGACCCAGAAAGAGTTGTTTGCCAAGGTGATAGTGCACTCTCAAATAAACCACAAGAATGTTGTTAGACTCTTGGGCTGCTGCACGGAAAAGAATTCTCTAATGATTGTCATGGAGTTTATCTCCAATGGAAACCTCAACAGCATACTTCATGGCAACAGCGCTAATGGTCAGGTTCCCTTCCCTTTGGAGAAAAGAATAGAAATTGCCATTGGGGTTGCTGAAGCATTATCGTCCATGCATTCGATGTATAGTCCTGTTCTTCATGGTGACATCAAACCGGCTAACATACTGCTAGACAAAAATTTTACACCAAAGATATCAGATTTTGGAATTGCAAGACTCCTTTGTGCTAATGGTCCCCAGCAAACCACCGCTATCATTGGTTCCATAGGTTACCTTGATCCAGCATACTATGAGAGTGGAATTCTAACCCCAAAGAGTGATGTTTACAGCTTTGGAGTTGTTTTGCTGGAAGTTATCACAAGGAAAAAAGCAGTGGATGTGACCAGTAGCCTTGCTCAAAGTTTTAATGAGGCTCTTACAAAAGGAGAGGATGTGCAGCACATGTTTGATGAGGAAATCAGTGTTGCAGAAAACAAGAAGTTTCTTGGAGACATTGGACAGTTAGCAGCTAAGTGCTTGCAGAGGGACGTCAAAACACGTCCTGAAATAGTTGAAGTAGCTAGTAATCTAAGGATGATCAGGAAAGCTATGCAGATAGAACAAGAAAATCTTAGAGATTTGTTTCAAACTAATGGGCATCAGGTGCTTCAAAGAGTGGAAAACAACTACAGCTTGAAATATTTCACAGAAAATGAGATACGAAACATAACCAATGGGTACAAGTATATTCTGGGAAGAGGGGCATTTGGTAAGGTCTACAAAGGAACACTAGAAGACCAAACCTCAGTTGCCGTAAAGAAATATATACATGGGACCCAGAAAGAGTTGTTTGCCAAGGTGATAGTGCACTCTCAAATAAACCACAAGAATGTTGTTAGACTCTTGGGCTGCTGCACGGAAAAGAATTCTCTAATGATTGTCATGGAGTTTATCTCCAATGGAAACCTCAACAGCATACTTCATGGCAACAGCGCTAATGGTCAGGTTCCCTTCCCTTTGGAGAAAAGAATAGAAATTGCCATTGGGGTTGCTGAAGCATTATCGTCCATGCATTCGATGTATAGTCCTGTTCTTCATGGTGACATCAAACCGGCTAACATACTGCTAGACAAAAATTTTACACCAAAGATATCAGATTTTGGAATTGCAAGACTCCTTTGTGCTAATGGTCCCCAGCAAACCACCGCTATCATTGGTTCCATAGGTTACCGTGATCCAGCATACTATAAGAGTGGAATTCTAACCCCAAAGAGTGATGTTTACAGCTTTGGAGTTGTTTTGCTGGAAGTTATCACAAGGAAAAAAGCAGTGGATGTGACCAGTAGCCTTGCTCAAAGTTTTAATGAGGCTCTTACAAAAGGAGAGGATGTGCAGCACATGTTTGATGAGGAAATCAGTGTTGCAGAAAACAAGAAGTTTCTTGGAGACATTGGACAGTTAGCAGCTAAGTGCTTGCAGAGGGACGTCAAAACACGTCCTGAAATAGTTGAAGTAGCTAGTAATCTAAGGATGATCAGGAAAGCTATGCAGATAGAACAAGAAAATCTTAGAGATTTGTTTCAAACTAATGGGCATCAGGTGCTTCAAAGAGTGGAAAACAACTACAGCTTGAAATATTTCACAGAAAATGAGATACGAAACATAACCAATGGGTACAAGTATATTCTGGGAAGAGGGGCATTTGGTAAGGTCTACAAAGGAACACTAGAAGACCAAACCTCAGTTGCCGTAAAGAAATATATACATGGGACCCAGAAAGAGTTGTTTGCCAAGGTGATAGTGCACTCTCAAATAAACCACAAGAATGTTGTTAGACTCTTGGGCTGCTGCACGGAAAAGAATTCTCTAATGATTGTCATGGAGTTTATCTCCAATGGAAACCTCAACAGCATACTTCATGGCAACAGCGCTAATGGTCAGGTTCCCTTCCCTTTGGAGAAAAGAATAGAAATTGCCATTGGGGTTGCTGAAGCATTATCGTCCATGCATTCGATGTATAGTCCTGTTCTTCATGGTGACATCAAACCGGCTAACATACTGCTAGACAAAAATTTTACACCAAAGATATCAGATTTTGGAATTGCAAGACTCCTTTGTGCTAATGGTCCCCAGCAAACCACCGCTATCATTGGTTCCATAGGTTACCGTGATCCAGCATACTATGAGAGTGGAATTCTAACCCCAAAGAGTGATGTTTACAGCTTTGGAGTTGTTTTGCTGGAAGTTATCACAAGGAAAAAAGCAGTGGATGTGACCAGTAGCCTTGCTCAAAGTTTTAATGAGGCTCTTACAAAAGGAGAGGATGTGCAGCACATGTTTGATGAGGAAATCAGTGTTGCAGAAAACAAGAAGTTTCTTGGAGACATTGGACAGTTAGCAGCTAAGTGCTTGCAGAGGGACGTCAAAACACGTCCTGAAATAGTTGAAGTAGCTAGTAATCTAAGGATGATCAGGAAAGCTATGCAGATAGAACAAGAAAATCTTAGAGATTTGTTTCAAACTAATGGGCATCAGGTGCTTCAAAGATTGGAAAACAACTACAGCTTGAAATATTTCACAGAAAATGAGATACGAAACATAACCAATGGGTACAAGTATATTCTGGGAAGAGGGGCATTTGGTAAGGTCTACAAAGGAACACTAGAAGACCAAACCTCAGTTGCCGTAAAGAAATATATACATGGGACCCAGAAAGAGTTGTTTGCCAAGGTGATAGTGCACTCTCAAATAAACCACAAGAATGTTGTTAGACTCTTGGGCTGCTGCACGGAAAAGAATTCTCTAATGATTGTCATGGAGTTTATCTCCAATGGAAACCTCAACAGCATACTTCATGGCAACAGCGCTAATGGTCAGGTTCCCTTCCCTTTGGAGAAAAGAATAGAAATTGCCATTGGGGTTGCTGAAGCATTATCGTCCATGCATTCGATGTATAGTCCTGTTCTTCATGGTGACATCAAACCGGCTAACATACTGCTAGACAAAAATTTTACACCAAAGATATCAGATTTTGGAATTGCAAGACTCCTTTGTGCTAATGGTCCCCAGCAAACCACCGCTATCATTGGTTCCATAGGTTACCGTGATCCAGCATACTATGAGAGTGGAATTCTAACCCCAAAGAGTGATGTTTACAGCTTTGGAGTTGTTTTGCTGGAAGTTATCACAAGGAAAAAAGCAGTGGATGTGACCAGTAGCCTTGCTCAAAGTTTTAATGAGGCTCTTACAAAAGGAGAGGATGTGCAGCACATGTTTGATGAGGAAATCAGTGTTGCAGAAAACAAGAAGTTTCTTGGAGACATTGGACAGTTAGCAGCTAAGTGCTTGCAGAGGGACGTCAAAACACGTCCTGAAATAGTTGAAGTAGCTAGTAATCTAAGGATGATCAGGAAAGCTATGCAGATAGAACAAGAAAATCTGAGTCAGCAGCTAACTGTATGGACATCGGGACACCAATTTGGCAATTTAAAAATTTTCAATGAAATTGAAATGAAAAGGATGACCAAAAACTACCGCATGACCTTTCGGAAAGAGTCTTGTGAATGTCTCTACAATGGAGTCCTTGACGAGGATCGTCCAGTTATAGTAAGACAACTTAAAACATGTTCCGATACTGACAGAGAAATGTTCCTAAACACTATGAGCATATTGAGCCAAAAGAATCACAAAAACATTGCAAATGTTGTTGGCTTTCACCTAGGAAAATCCATTTTAGAGTGTGTATACGAGTCTTTCTGTGATTTATCCAAGTCAAAGTTTGGTTCTCTATCGTTATCGAACAGAAACCTCTATGACACTATCTGCTCCATAGAAAAAATTCCCCTTCATCAACGTTTGTCAATAGCAGCCCAGTGTGCAGAGGGCCTGGTTCATATCCATTCATTAGTAGCTGAAAGTCTTGATTTGTGTGGTTCGAGCCTCTTGGGAAATTTCAGGTCTGTCAATATATTTCTGGACAAGAATTTTGTGCCAAAAATCTTCAATTGGAACTTGTCAACGTTTCTTGGACATTCAACTGTGCAGAATGCTGTTCATGACAATGGACGAGAGTATTATTTAGACCCAAGGGATGTTTCTAGTCAGCTTTTTAACCTGAAATCTGATGTTTATAGCTTCGGAGTTGTTCTTTTAGAGCTCATCACTTGGAAGACAGTGCAATACAAGTATGATGGGAGGGTTCATGTGCTTACTACAGACTTCATTCATTCCTATAGAACTGACCATGGTGCAATAGAAATTTTTGGCAAGGTTTACGATGAACAAGGCAAGTCCTTCATTCACGAGGCCATTGCCATTGCTGTTGATTGCTTACAACCTCATATCGAAAAGAGGCCAGAAATGAATGTTGTACTTTCCCGTCTCCGGATTATCGCTTCAGCACAAAGTATCAGAAGCAAACTCACTGGTACACGCAATGAACTCTCTTCTCGTTCTGGTCTGTCAGGCTTAACCTTCTAGATACACACATAAAAAATAAATAGAACCTGCAGTACTTAAGGTTTAGGTGTACCTTTCAGCACAATAAAAATGCACCCTTACCATATACACCGTTCATTAAATTTTGGTTTGAAGTGCTGTACCATGTATATCAAAATATAATATTTGTTTTTCTAAGAAAATAAGAGTTTCCGGTGAAGCAATCACCTTAGCCTATTGTATTTACTTTTTCGTTTCTTCAATGCAGCTGGTGATAACAATAAGTCTAGCCAACACACGGTTCCTGCCACTGTCAGCAATACTGCTAAACTTCATCTAACTCTTACTCTTACATCGACCATTTCCCTAGAGGAACTGAATGAAGTAACCAGGAACTTCAGTATTGATCTTCTTATAGGGCAGGGATCATATGCCCAAACTTTCCTGGCAGTTCTTAAAGATGGACAGAATTCTGCCATAAAAAAGCTTGATCCTGTTGAAGAAATTCAAGTACAGGTCATGCATCTGCGCCTTGCTTTTCCACCTTTTTCAGTAATTGTTGTTTTTCTGGGTCCGAGTTATTGGGGGGAGAGGAGTTGACCGATGGAAATGGTGGCATGGGCACAGGGAGAGAGGGGTATGGAGGGGGAGAGGCGGTGGCCGCTAGGATGAGGAAGTGAGAGTTGTTTAGAAGACTGTAGCAAAAAGGCAGAGGAGCAAAACCCGGGGTGTCCTATGCGCCGACCCGGGGGGCGCCGTGCCGCCCGCCGACCAGGGCGACATTGGGCCTCGCCCTGCCCTGCGCGGCCCACTGCAGCCCACCAACGCACGGCCTCCTTCCTCGCGACCGCCACTGCCTCCCACGGCTTCTTCCTCGCGACACGCCGGCGCCACCCCACCGCCAACCGCCCACCGCCATGGCCACGCTAGGGTTTGCCGGAGCTCCGCGGCCGTGGCCGAACCCTAGCGCGGCCGCACCGGCCTCCTTCTTCCCCTCCCCCGCCCTACTCCCGCCGCCGCCATGGGCATGCTCAACGGCAAGCCGTGACGTGCCCCGCCCTAGCCTGGCCCGGCCGCCGCAGCCGCCGCCAGCTCCCCTAAACCACCCAGCCACCATCCCCACGGCTTCTCTGCCTCCCCCCAACCCCCTTCCTTCTAAGCCCACCAGAGTTGAAAACGAGGGAGGGAGAGAGCTGCCGGAGATGGAGACGAGGGTGGCGCCGGTGAGCTCGGGTGGAGGTGCTGGCGCGTTGGTGCTGGGCCGAATTGAGCAGCGGAGGGAGGAAGATAAACAGTGGGGGGGGGGGGGGGGGGGGTCGGTGCGCCGACTGGTCGGTAGCGAAGATTGTCGGCAAAACCCTGTCTCTGCTTTATCAAAATAGTTGCATTTCCCCTTTTATTTATAGGAAGGATCCAACTTGATGTCCAAGTAAATCCATTATTTGGACTCTTCCTAAAACTAACCTAGAAAACACTGTCCCGGCGGTGGTGCTACGGTAATCATGGTACTGTCCAGTGTCCACTTAGGCGAAAGTACCTGTGGAACTGTTCAAGAGCCTAATTTTATCACTTATTGGGCCTATTTGATCCTGGGCCATTATATTTTCATTTTTTAGTATGTACAACAAAGGATTAGTTTCTAACAACTTGTGTTGCAGGTTCCGGCCATTTTAGGAATGAGTCAGCATGCCAATGTTGTGCAACTTCTTGGATATTTTGTCAAAGAGGAAACTCGTGTTCTTGCTTATGAGTACGCACCAAGGGGATCCTTGTATGATATTCTTCATGGTATGGAATAACCCTAGATTTACTTTCATAAGCTTCAAGCTTGATCATTTGGTGTTTTCTTGTTAGCCTTAGACATAGGGCAATGGCATGATTATCTTAAAAATTTTGAACCAATCGTATCAATCACATTGTTAGTCTACTAAATAATCTACAAAGTATCAAGCTTGGAAAGCCCAGATGATATTCTTCGAATTCGCCATGATTTTAGGTAAAAAGGGTGTCAAGGGAGCCCAACCAGGACCACCTCTGTCATGGTTGCAGCGTGTGAAGATTGCCGTAAGTGCTGCAAAAGGCCTCGAGTTCCTCCATGACAAGGCTGAACCTCCCATCATCCACAGCAGCATTAAGTCTAGCAACATACTTCTCTTTGACAATGATGTTGCAAAAATAGGTGATATTGGTGTCTCAATACATGAAGCCCGTAACAGGTTTGATGAGTACTATGAGACTGTTCGGGTTTCTCGCGATCCCAATTCAGCATGGGATGCACCTGAGTATGTGACGGAATACTTCCACACTTTCAGATTTACACTAATGCCTAGGCTGATAAATGATATGCATTCTGCTGCTTGTGTGCTGTTTCCTTCTGTGAACTTGTTAGGTGCGCAATCACAGGAATGCATAGCAGAAGGAGCGATGTCTACAGCTTCGGCGTTGTACTATTGGAGCTTTTAACTGGTCGCAAAGTAATTGATAATACAATGCCACATGACCAGAGGAGCCTAGTTACATGGGTACATATGCCAGCATTCACTTTTCTAGTTTCTGTATAGGATGCAGCAGCTAATTTGCTTATCCTAAGGTGCAGGCTACACCAAGGCTTAGTGAAGACAAGGTGGAACAGTGCATAGATCCAAGGCTTGGAGGATACCCACTAAAGGCTGTAAGAAAGGTAAGAATACTGTTAAGTCTCGATGTTCATTTAAATATTCATATTATTTTAAGAAAGAGTATACACAGACACTTTAACTAAGAGTACGACTTTTTATGGAGCAGGTGCACACCACAATAAACTGAAAACCATAAGCAAATCGAATTTGCCAAATTTGCTACTCTTTAGAGTTACAACTAATATTGGTAGTCTTAAAAGAGAACAATATATTCTTGTTCTGAAAGTAGTACGCTAAACAAACGAACTTTTATTTTCTTTTGTGTGTGTGTAATTATTGATTTGGTTTGGCAAACAGATGGCTGCTGTTGCTGCACTGTGCGTACAGTCGGAGCCTGACTGCTGGCCTGAAATGAACATTGTCGTCAGGGCTCTGTGCCCGTTACTGAACAAGTCACCATCTCTGCCTCGGTGAAGCATTTGGAACTCGAATGTGGTTTTCGGTGGGTGTCATTGCGAGTTTAAGATCATACGATCAGGGGTTTCGTGCAGGTGATTGGTGTGGAACAGAAAGTTTTCATTACTGCATTCCCCTAGGTTTGGAACTTTGCATTGTTTTAGTCTGTACATATGATTTAGACTTGTTATTACAATGGATCGTCCTGATCTGATGCATCTTGGTCAGTTTTGAAACATGCAATGCTACGTGTAGCTTACATCTTTTTTTTTGGTAGTACGTGTAGCTTATATCTGTGTGCAAATGCTGAATACAGGGCTCGGATGCCTTATTATAACAGGGCTCGGATGCTAGTATCCGATCCAACCGTGTTTCTTTCTTGTCGTCCATGTCCTCACCAGGTGGTCGTCAAACAACATATATAAGCTCAAGCACACTCCGTGGCCGCTGAATTCACTCGCTTATATTTCTTTTCTTTCCTTTTTTTCTTATATTTCTTTTCTTTCCTTTTTTTCTTATATTTCTTTTCTTTCCTTTTTTTCTTATATATTTCTTTTTTGTTTTATTATATTTCCTTTTTAATCTTTCTTCTATCTATTTTTATTTTACTCTATTTTTTTTTCTTTTTTGTGTGTTCACTTCCAGGTTGGTACGTTTATCTTTTCTTTCCTTGCTTATATTTCTTCTTTCTTTTCGTTTCCCTTTTCTTTCTCGTGCGGTTGTTTTCCTCTTTTTATTTTCTTTTTTTTAATATTTATTTATCTCTTCTTTTATATTTACTTGCTCGTTGATGGGTTGCTATAAATATTGGATATATAGTTAGCATATTTTATCTTTTTACTTCTTTTTATTGTGCATTTTTCTTTTTTCTGTTTTTTATTTCCTTTCGTTCATTGGTTTTTCCTTTTTCTTTTTTATTTTCTATGGTATTTTATTGTTCTTTTTATTTTTATCTTTCTTTTATTTCTTTTTTACTCTAATTAATTTTCTTTATTTCATTTGTTATTTTTTTGTTTTATTTTATCTTTCTTTTTCTCCTATTACATGTGATGTTATGATGTATTTTGTGATGTTTATGTAATATACATGTGATTCTTGTTGATGTATTTAGTGATATTCACATGGTATACATATGATTTTTTATGATGTATTTTGTGAGGTTCGTGTAGTATAAAGGTTATTTGGATTCATGCCATTATAAAAAAAACTCGACCTACGAGGGGCAAGCCGTCCCCCGGGCATTATACGTAAGAAGAATGCCTTCTCACACAGGCCGAGAAAACCCTGGCCCCGGCCTCGGCCCGACACTGGGAGACGTAACCCGTGAGATGGGCCGTCTCTTTTAAACCAATGCTTTAGCACCCGGGACCGACGAGGGGATTTTTTTAACTCCTAGCCTGAAATTCGCTCTCGCTGGGAGTCGAACTCAGGACCTGGAGGGTGTTGCCGGAGTGACTAGCATATCTCAGTTAACCAACTGGACTAGCCATCCTTTGGCGATTCATGCCATTATAATTTTCGATGTTTGGAGAAACGCCATTACTATTCGCCTATTTTGAAGCATGCCATTATAATTCTTCGTTTCCCACAAAAATGCCACTTAATACGTATGGACACAGCCTGGGCCCAGCTGTAGGGATATACGAAGACATATACTTCATCTCCCCTGTCACTGACACGCGGGCCCCACATGTCATCCTCTTCCTCTCCTCATCTCTCTCTCCGGCTCTCTCTCTCTCTATCCCGACGCGGCCACGGCGGGCGCTGCCGGCGGCGGCGACTACGGGCGAGCCGACGAGCCGCGGTCGTGACCCCGCGCGCCGAGGGCGAGCAGCCGGCGATGGGAGCGCCACAGCCGAGCAGCAGGACGCGGGTGCGGAGCTCACCGCCCGGACGGTGCGCTGAGGACGCGGCCGGCGCGGAGCTCGCGGCCTGACCGACGTGCTGCTGCTTGCCCACGGCGTGCTGCTGCTGCTGCTCACGGGCTGCCGGCGTGTTGCTGCTACTCGCTGTGGCCGTGGCCGCGTCGGGATGGAGAGAGAGAGGAGGAGAGGAGGAAGAAGAAGATGACATGTGGGGCCCACGTGTCAGTGACAGGGGTGATGAAGTATACGTCTTCGTATACGTCTGTAGCTGGGCCCAAACTATGTCCATACGTATTCAGTGGCATTTTTTTGGGAAACGAAGAATTGTAATGGCATGCATCAAAATAGACGAATAGTAATGTCGTTTCTGCAAACATCGAAAATTATAATTGCATAAATGCAAATAACCCTAGTATAAATGCGATGTTCATGTAGTATCTTTGATTATTCAAGTACCCATGAAATATTCTATAGCATATTTAAGTTACTCAATTACTATGAATGTGATGTTCTTTTATTTTCTACTTTTACGTGATCTTTTATTTTTATTCCTTTTGTTTTCTTTATGCTTTGTTCTATCTTTTATTATTTTTTCTTCTATTTATGTTATGTTATTAATCTATTTCTATATATATTATACCTCTTGTTATTCATCTTTCCTCTGTCGTCATGGATATTATAATACCATTTTCTGGAATGTTTTTATCCTTAATATGAAATATTATTTTTCTAAATTTAGAGCATTTGTCTTATTAAGACAGAACATCTTTCTTGAGATATAAAATATCGCTTCTTCTCAATAAAATAAAGATGTTCTATCTTCATTAGATAAATGTTCGTTAACATAATTTATCTAAATATATTCATGTGAGATCTTGTTTTGAAGGATTTATTATAACAAACACAATGGTGAAAATCAAAATTTAATTTTGATTTTTAGTTTAACAACTACAGCTTTTTTAAACTTTAAAGAAAAGTTTGGCTCACTTTCCTAGGCATTGTGTATGGGCCAGTTTAGTTCCCCAAAATTTTGCCAAATTTTTCAAGATTCCCCGTCACATCGAATCTTTGGACGCATGCATGAAGCATTAAATATAAATAAAAAATAAAACTAATTACACAGTTTAGACGAAATCCACGAGACGAAACTTTTAAGCCTAATTAGACTATGATTGGACACTAATTGCCAAATAACAACGAAAACCGCTACAGTGCATTTTGCCAAATTTTTTGGCATCTAAACAAAGCCTATGTATGCAGAAACACCGTTCAGCTTTGTATGCAACTCTTGGTGGTGGCAGGCCACGTGTGGACACGCGAAATTGGGCTATGCGGGGACGTGCGGAAGTGAGCCCGCGTGGATGCGGAAAACAAAAAAGCTAGTCGGCGCGGCGCTAGGTGCCCACCCTGATCGATGCGAAGCACGACCCGAGCATTACTGCTTACTCCAATAAGGCACGTGCATTACTGCTTATGTTTACTCCAATAAGGCAGGACAAATTCATAAGCATTTATATATTTTTTAGAAACATTGAGAAGCATTTATATAAGAAGCGGAGATTTGAAGTTTTGGTTGGACAGGCCTCGGGCCCGATGTCACGTCTAGACCAGGCCCATGGCCCACGAAGCCTTTGATGCGGCCCAGTCTGGCCCCGATGTCACGTCTAGACTAGGCCCAAGGCCCAAGGCCCACGAAGCCTTTGATGCGGGACAGTCCCAATGTCCGATCATTCCTATTGCACCGCCAAGGAGACATGCTAAACGAACAATGCTTCAGAGTCTAGATAGACGTGACAGCTTGCTAGCGTCCGGGCGGATGGGGCGTTCGACCACCCGCTCCTGGTGGGTTTTGGTGATTAATGATGACATAAGATTATTATGACTAACGTGTGTTTTGCAGAGGCAATTTGAGTTAGGTCACGATAATGACGATTATTTGGGCAATTAATGGTTTTCATGCCCCTATCGATGAAAATCGTTTCGGTTTTCAAGGATGAGCGACAGGGTTAAGGACGGACTAGTTCTAAGTGTCATTTGGTGTTGAGAGACACTTAGAGTAGTTTAGGACTTTGTTTTTCTTTTGGCCGTACTATTAAATGGGTATGAACTAGTAGCTTGACCTAGGTGAGTCTAATGGTTTGGGTACCTTGCACACTTATCAAACTTAGCACTAACTAGCTCAAGGACAGCCCAAAGATCATTTGGAGTCGATCCCATTCACAAAGTGTTTCAAATTGGAAGTGAATGGAAGTGGTAGTAGAGGACCGGACTCTGCTGTGGCAGTGATCACACTCTGAGGTGCTGAGTCCGGTCAGTGCCAGAGTCTGCACGATAGCTCTTCAACTAGATCGGACGCAAGCACAAGGGAGAGACCAGACGCGACAGTCCCACTATAGCAGAAAGGGCTCGGCACTGAGGCAGGACCGGACGCTGGCCGGTTAGTGACCGGACTCTCGTGAGCCAGTGTCCGGTCAACATCAGAGAGGTTCCAGAATGACTTTTAATGACCGGACGCATCCGATCAGGGAGGACCGGGCTCCCCTAGGGTCTGGTCACTGTTTTGATACTCTTTGACAGTTGACGTCATGTAGCCGTTGGCTACTGACTGGACGCATCCGGTCACATCGACAGACGCGTCTGGCCACTTCGTAATGTGCTAAGTTGGACCCCAATAGTTATGTTTTGAAGTGGGGAGTATAAATACTTCTACTCGTCCAATTCAGCTCACTTGCCCATTTGTTCAGCTAAGGAAACACTTTGAAGTGCAAGGGAGAGCAAGAGCCTAATGGGGTGATTGAGATTTGATAATCTAAGATTAAGGACCTCATTAATGCATAAGGAGTAGCAAGTGTGCATCCACCTTTCTCATTAGGCTTGTTATGGTCAAGTGAGAGTTTGTGCTTGTTACTCTTGGTGATCGCCATCACCTAGACGGCTCGGTGGTGATTAGAAGCTTGGTGATCATCCAACGGAGCTTGTGGATGACCCAAGTCGTCTTGTGAGCGGTTGTGGGTGATTCACTATGACGGAGTGTCAAAGAATCAGCCCGTAAAGAGCACTTGATCCCTACGCGGATCAAGGGGAGCTACACCCTTGCGTAGGTGCTCCAACGAGGACTAATGGGGAGTGGTGACTCTCTGATACCTTAGAAAAACGTCGTTGTGTTCCTCTCCCTTTCTTTACTTTGAGCATTTATTTTTGAGCAATTCAATTCATGTCTTTACATTCTTAGAATTGCCATGCTAGAGTAGGATTAGAACCTAGGCTGCAAAACTTTTGTGCGGTAGAACAATAGAGAACACATTTAGGCACTAGGGGTGAAATGGGCTAAGTGTAGGGCTTAATTATTGCAAGAAATTTTAGTTGAGCCAATTCACTCCCCTCTTGGGCATGTCGATCCTTTCACCTGTAGTCATTTTTTCGCATCATTTCACGTGCCCATGTGAGGCCCGCGTTGCTCTGAATTTCACCAGCATCGAGAAGAGAGGGGGAGACGACGGATGCCCAGCCGATGCCGGAAGGAGGAGTAAAACAGACGGGGATTCCCAAAATAGAAATTTTGACTCTTTTGCCCCTCTGTGATAGTCCTAGGATTTCTCGGCTATCACCGGCATCCAATTTTCAGCTGATTACAGAGTCATACAACCTCAGAGCGTATAAATACATAAATAAATTACAATAGTTTGGTACAACTAACAATAAACAAAACACTATTATTCTATCATGGAAGCGAAGCTTGACGAATCTCCAATCAAGAGGCATCCTTGAGTGTAGAATGAATCCAACTAATCATCACTGTAGGTCGAGAATTCTGCACACTACTAGAAGTGTGTAGGAAGAGAAAATAAAAGGATCTGGTGATCCTAATAATTTGGCTGTGGTTTTTATCCTTAGCGCATGCGGAGTAACAACAAGTATAATAATATATAAGGCCCTGTTTGGTTCTTTAGTCCAGGGACTAGAGACTAAAACAGGGACTAAACTTTAGTCTCCTACCGTGTTTGGTTCCAGGGACTAGAAGGGACTAAAGGGCATTAAAGCTACTGAACAAAGACTAAAATGCCCTGGATGGGGATGGTCCCGACGCAATAAAGAGGAGAGAGGGAGGGGCATGGGGTGTTAAGTTGGACTAGTAGTCTCAAATAGCCACCCCTCAAGGGACTACAACCCAAACCCACTTTAGTCCCTCTAGTAGTCCCCTGTTTGGCAAAGTAGGGACTATTTGGGACTAAATGGGCTCACTTGTCTCTAGTCATATCTAACCAAACAGGGCCTAAGTATCTCAACCCAACCATCCATCCATCCATCCCATCCCATATCCAACATAGTCACACCACACTCTCACATCTCACCACCACGCTCTCTAAGCGGCAAGGAGAACTCCCTCTCATGCCTTGCCTCAGCAGCCATCGGGCCACATTCTTATCCAAACCCAAGGGGGAGAGAAGGGCACCTCTTGGCTACAGCCGGCTGAGCACATCACTGTGGCGGGGTAGGGCGGTGCTAGCCTCCATGGGGAGGTACGGGCTCGGATTCGCGAAGGGGATGAAGGGAGCGGGTGGGTGCGACGGTGGCTACAAGGAACATGGAGAGCGGCGATGGCTAGGCTTTGTTGGTATTTATTAACGCAAAAAGAATATGAAGGATTCCGCAAGCGCACAAAATAACATTGTAGCATTTTACCGTGAGTATTCCAGGTATCGTTATTTATATTTTACCACAGGGAAACAATGGAGTAAGACTTATTGAGTAATAGAGGAATATCTATCAACATACCATCATAGCTTAAGTAGAGGGTAAATATATAGATAGGAATTAAGCATAATGACACTCAGGGGATAGATCTATAAAGATAATGTAAACTAGTCAACTTGGAAGAACAATAGGTGATGTAGATTCCTATGATATTCTTATTACAGGATCAAAGTATATATATACCTGACTATAGCTAAGACTAACTCTACTCTTGTGCACTTCGGGACGCCGCTTAGACGGTAGAGAACCCACAATAGATAACTCTACTGACATGACTATGGTCCTACAATTTAAGAACCTACTCAATTCAGAGTGGACTACAAAGGATAGACGGGACTATCACCTCTCGCTGCTACCACCCAACTAGAGAACAGGATGCACTCATAGGCAGAGCATTGTATAAGAACCATGCTTACATGAGACTCAGCTACTTAGCCTAACCAGTAAACTAGCAAGCTAAGCGCTCTATGAACCCGCACACAAAAGTATTGATAACCTTTAACTAAGCAAGATATATATTCAAAGTAAACATAGCCATGTAGATAAGAATATGATAAATTGATAATAAGTCTTACAAGATGCAGAAGTGAAGATACAAGGCTTTGCCGAGCCTCCAAGACTAGATCCGGAACTTGAGCATGAGCCCAACTCGACCCTCACTCCCAAGCTACTAATCTAATACATTGGAGAGCTCTAGATCTAATCCTCCTGGTGTGTCTTGATCTAAATGAGAGATATGAATTAGGGTTTTTCAAAATAGCTTTAGGGAAGGGGGTAGGGACTGCTATATATAGGTCAAGGTAGAGTAGGGGGCAAGGAATCGAGGTGGAGTAGGGGTCAAGGAATCGCCACATCATTGATCCGCGTTAACTCCCTCGACCACCGTTGGATAAACCGACCTAAAACCGCCTTAAAATCAACGGTATAAATCGTAGGAAGGTGTACGAAGCGACGGAGGGTGAGCGGGCTCCGTGGTAGGCCGGTCGGCCTATGGGCTAGGCTGGCTGACCCACTTTCGTGGCCGTTTGGCCCAAGCTTAGGCGTGGTGTCTTCTAGAACCTTCTAGAGTTGTTTTTACAGTTTTCACGGGTTGAATCACTTGTTGTCGTCGGTTTGCTTGTTTGGAGTGTATGACAGTGGTCCTAGGAGCTATTTTCTAGATAAATCCTCCTGCATACAAATATTTACCAAAGCTCGTAGAATTCATTAGTTTAAACCCATATACCTATGTTTGGTGATGGAATTAAGTACATATGCAGGATATATTGATGGTTTAAAATTGGTGTTAACGACCGTCAACAAGCTCCCCCACACTTAACCTTTGCTAGTCCCTGAGCAAAGCCAAACTCAGTAATGGATCAGGAGTTGCTACAATGTTTTCACACCTTAAAAGTACACAGGTGTTCAATCAAAAATTCTCTGAATTAGAATAAATTGATCTGACTTTCAAACTTACCCATATTACCTTCAACCATGGGGCTTCTTAGCCTTCACTTGGGTCTTGAGTAATTGAAAGATAGAACGATCGAGTCAACCACTATGTCTCAAGTTCTTTGTTCTACCATTGTTCTAGAGTTTTTATAAATTTTAAAAATAAAACTCAGAGATTCCATTGTATGACACTCTCAAGTCTTTCAATATATGTGGTATTTATGGATCCTCACCAAGGCAATAAAGATGTTATGCCTTTTCTCTTCCTACCACTAAAGCTTATGTGGAGTTCATAGGTAGGGTGAAAGCTAGAGCATACTTGCAATGCATATAATGTAAAGTCAAACAATGGATCTAAAGAGAGTTGAGTCATACAATCAAATCAAGATGTGCATGTGTGTGGATGTATATGGTGGATATATAAGGTGGCTAACCTAATTCTACTTTGCTCCTTGAAAACTTATCTCTCTTTTGAAATTTGGAAACTATTTTGCAAGAGAACATGGGTTATCTTATTCATCTCTTTTTTTTTCAGGCAGACAACTAAGTACCCATTGTTTTAGATATCTCGGACACTTGTCCATTTTTTTCAATTCTTTTTTTTTCTCTTTTTTTATGAATAACTTTTGCATAGCCCCATGCCTCTTTTCTGCAACAAAACTTTGAGAGAGACATCAACAAGAACCTAGAGCATTTATTTGGTGGATGCAAAACCTAACAAGCATGTTTTTGTGTTCACCCCCAGTGTAGGAGTAGAACATTTTTGGGGTAGATCTAGATGGATGGCATGTTTTTGTGCCTACCCTCTGAGTAGGAGTAGTTCATATTTGGATGGTGTGTACGTGATTTTGATTTTAAGAGCATGACAAACCTTTCATAAGGGTCAACAAAGCTTGACAAAACTCACTGCAAAAGCAAGCAGCATATACGCGGAAGTTTTCCTAGCCTAAATAACATGTATGACTCTGGTAGGAATTCAAGCTATGTCATACAGGAACTCATCATATAGCATTTTTATGTTTTTCGAAAGATAAATCTCTAGAACTTTAGTATCACTTGGAACAAGATAAACAACAGCTCAGACCTTCTCATATCATATCCATCAATTACCTAGACTTAGATCAAGCATATGCTACCCACGAGTTTCAAGTTCAGAGTAAATCCTTATATCAAAACAGTTTTATCCAAAACTTGGGAGAATTCGAGGCTGAAAACAGTTACTTGAAAGGAATTACAATAGAGCAACTATTCATCATTTCCATTATAAGAGATTATCTTTAGAGTCCTTTTTTATTTTATTCAGCTCCTAAAAACAAATTAAAGCAAACTAGACACACTCTTTTATTTTGTTTTCAGTTATTCATTTTTTTCTAATATATATAAAGCAAACTAAGAATAATAAAAGGAAAAGAAATACTTATCTGCATACACAGGGATGCCTTCTCCCCCAAGTTGGTTGTTGTTGTGGTTGCTCAACGAGGTGGCCGAATGTGGACGTGCTAGAACAGAGCCTCCCAATTTTGATTTTGCTATTGCTATTGTTGCTGGAGGCTGGCCATCTCGTGTCCCATGCTTACCTGCCATTGTGCATGATTATGTAACATACCTTGTATGCCAGCATTTGTCTCTTCAGTGGTTGTGAGTCTGTTGTTGAATCGGTGGTAGGCCTCCAAAGAGTCATGATACCCTCAGTTCGTTCTTGAAGATGAGGATTCCTGAGGTGGTGCCTCCAGTAGTGGTGCTTCCACTGGTGGTGCCTCCTTATTTTGCCAAACCTGTTCTAGTTTTGAGTTTGATCTAGGTTTGATAGGTTCATCCTTTCTTGACTTGTTCCTCCTCCTTGTTCAGCGTTTCGAAATCAACCATCAGTAGTAGAAACTGGCGACATCTTGTGTGCATCATTATTGTCGGTTCAGAACTTTTACTTATAGAATTTGGGGGATTGACTCCCCCACACTTGCTCGAAGTGTGTTCTGCTCATAAAGACAGGGTAGAGATCAAGTGCATGGGCTCTGTTGGTGGAAAAACACCAACAGAACCAAAACTTATTTATTCTTCTCTAACCTTAGGCACATCGAATCATGTTACGGTTGATGTTATGTGCATTCATTCTTATAACATGGGTGATAAGATCAGAAGGATGAGTATTAATGTGGCATTTGATTACATTTATCAAAAAGAGTGGAGTTGCTTAACCTATGGAAGGACTGTTTATCTTTACAAAATGTATCAAACTTTACATGATTATAACTATCATCTTCCAAAGATAAGATATGCAAATTTTTAGCTCATTTGGTGAAGACTATAAGATCAAGAAAGTGGTACTATGAACAAACTTAAGGAACAAAACATGTTGAGTTAATCAGGTTGGATCAAGCAAAGTTGTAACTCAAATATGTTTGTTTCTTTATTTGTATGAATAGCAAGGTCAAAGGAAAGCTTTTTAAATAATGACCACTTACATTAAGATGTTACCTCATCATTAGAGCATGATGACATCATGTGACGAAGGTAGATGACTGTGGTGGTCTTTTCTTCATGCTTGAAGCTTTCCTTGCTTGAGCTGTTCATGAGCATCTTGTCTCCTATGTCGCACTCCTTCATTCTCATTCTTTTGTCATGCTATCTTTTTGTCCTTTCTTTTGTGGATCTTGGCACTTTGTTTGGACCTTCTGCTCCTTTTATTGTTTCTTCTCTACAAAAGATTAGTAGACAACACATACCCAAAGGAATATACAAATGTTTCAAAGCAAGGATAGTGTTGTCATAGAGTTGAAGGTCATCCTCTATGCTATAACAAAGTTAGTTTTAACATTTTAATTAGCATAGAATCTTTATCCCATGTTTTAAATAATGTACCTTGATTGTTCACCACTACTTCAAAATTTTAACGAGGTTAAGGCAAAGATGTGTAAAATCATTTTGAAGAATACCTCAAACCTTGATCTATTTCTACGAATGATCTGCTACCATTCCCAACAAAATTTGAATACTTTCCTATAAGGGTTAGCCCATATATACAACCAAATTCTATACAAGTATGTTTTGATTCAATAATCATGTCTGAATAATATTCCGAAGCATACTTGTAATAGAACAAGGAAGCTTAAAAGACTAAAGAGATTCATTCAAGTAGAAACAAGATTATATATGGTGACCCAAAGGAGCATGATTATTTAAATTTTTACTTGTTAGTGATTTAGCAAGTTGAGCTCATCATAAAGGTAGGGATGACCAAGACAAACTAGCAACATGACATAAGATGTTTTGAAGAACTCTATCCCCCATACTCAAATTTTATGAAATGCATAATCAAGTTTGGATGATAAAATTCTCCTATGAATGTGATTCTATGTTGCATAATGCTTGGTTGGATATACCTTATGTTTTCCTTCTTTTTATTGAAATGATTAGTGACACGCTTACCTGAAGGAGGCTTATCCGATTTACCTGTTGACGAGAGCTCATAATCCATTAAGCAGGACCTTTCCTTGTGTTAAGCCTCGATCCTAGAGATGAGGATACGGACAATTTCATGCTCTTCTTCCATCAACATTTCTTGATTTCTGTTGATTCTTGGTTGACGAATTGGTGTTCATTGGAGATGCAACTCAAGTTCTTCCTTGATTGTCTAACGACGTGGTGGAAAGTTATTCTTCTTTGTTTGTTAGTGATACGCCAGCCGTCTTCAAGATCAAAGAATGAACTTCATTGGTGTTTGCATGAAAGCTTCATCTTCAATGACCTAGAGATGTCTTTTGTGTGACCATGGTCGTTCTCGGACTTATGAGACACAATCGGTAGTGAACCATTGATTGATGATGTCTGTTGGCACGAGAATGTACGCCATGATGTAGTGGCATCTCGTTGTCTTGTCCTTGTTGAAGACGTGCAAGCTGGTCTTTTTGAAGATGATGGAAGCAGGCATATTCTAGCTAATACGAGGTGGGTTGCACCTTGCTTCTCATCAGCCTCCTAGCTTGAGTCCTAGAAAGGCTCAATGCTAGGTTGCCTTCGATATTACTGTAGCGCATTGATTTGTTCGTCCACTTCCTATGAGTGAGTGCTTCTATTGTAGATCCTTTTTGTGGCACTTGTCTTTCTTTTTGTTCCAAAGCTGAAGTGGTGGTTTGGTTTGGGTTTGCATGTTCATACCAAACCATGGACAGGCACAACTTATATTCATTCTTTCCTGCAAAATGTTAGTGGACACATTCCCGAGGGAATACAACAAATTTGCATTACAGGTTGTTGTCCATAACTTTTGTAGTTTTCCTCTATGCTACTGAAAGGATGGTTTTAGGATGGGGCTTTTGCATTTGTACCCTTGTTTTGTATCGAAATTATGATTTTACCCCTATTTTTTGACTTTGTGAATTTACCCCTGCTGTGCCATTCACGAAGCACCAGTTTGCCCCTGCTCCGTCATCCACCCCTAATGGTGTTAAACTTTGTACAAAAGACATGAATGCCCATGCGATTTTGCCCCTTGTTTTTATGCCTAATTGTGATTTTCCCCTGTCTGGCCGAGGCTCGGTTGCGCACGGCGCGGGGTCGACCGTTCGGCCATGGCGCGGCCATTGGAGATGCGGTGCTGGGGCCTAGCCGCTGGGGCATAGGGTTAGGCTATGGCCACTGGGGGTACGGGGACGGGGCGCGTGGGGAGCGGGGCCGGGCCACCTGTGCGCCGTGCCAAGGACGCGAACGCCGTTGGGGGAGGCACGTGGATAGCGCACGGGTAGCTCTCGATCTCGTGCTCCGATCCATGAAAGCACGAGCAGGGTGGCTCTATAGCACCAGGGCGACGTCGCGAACTCGGTTGGCCGGTTCTTGGCGGCGGGAAGTTGGCAACGGCGGCAGTCCACGGCATCAAGAAAAATGGCGGCGGTATAGGGCACTAGCACAGTCGCGGGGAAGGCAAGGGGGCGCAGCTCGCTGGAGCAGGCTCGCAGCCACGTGCACGAGCCGGCAGGTCAGCCCCGTGGTGGCTCCTCGCCATCGGCGCGTGCGCGGGCGCAGGAGGGGCGGAGGAGAGGCGCGGCCAGCCCCGGTAGCCGGCGGTGGGGACATGTTGGCGGAGAATGGGAGCCACCGAGATCTGCTCGTCCATCGAGATGCTCAGAGACGCCACCGCCAGGCTGCTCGTCCATCGAGCGCACACCAGAGCCAGGGACGTTGGCGAGGAAGCGTCATCGCCGAGTTGCTCATCCACCGCGGACTCCTTTCTCGCTCAGATCCCAGGCAAGAGCGTGAGCAGGACGGGCGGCCCTCATGGATCCCAGGTAGGACAAATCCAAGGCAGGGTGGTGGAGGGCTGCGACGGCCTGGGGGACGGCAACGAGCAACCGACCTCGTGGCCCCGGGGAGCAGCGCCTGGGTGGAGGGCGGCGGTGCCTAGGGTGGAGGGCGCGCCTGGAGAAGGGTGGCAGTGCCTGGGGTGGAGAGCGCCTCGTGCTCGCTGGAGGAAGCCGCCTGGAGAGGAGCTCGCCGGAGGAAGCTCGCGCTCGCGTGGAGGGGAGCTCGCCGGAGGAAGCTCGCGCAACCCTAGCCGGCAATGCCAGGACGAGCGGGCGCCGAAGTATGGCGGAGGGAGGAGGAGACGCGCCGGGGGGAGCGGGAAGGAGGGAGGATGAGCCACGCCGGGGGGAGCGGGAAGGAGGGAGGAGGAGCTGCCCCGCGCATGATGAGCCCCGCCACCGGGAGCCATTGCCACACCGCGCGTCGTGCGCTGCCAACACCGCCGCCGCCGGATGCCCCCGACGCCCGGTCAATGTAGCCAGCCCGTGAGAAAGGCACATTTTCCTTATGGAGGCTGAATATAAGGATAAGGGGCAATTTGGTCTTTTCACCTTTGTTTTTTTTAGATTTTGAATTTTTTTAATTCATTTATTCCATGACCATCTGACGGCATCCAAACCAGGGGCAAACGGATGATTCAATTCAAAATAGCAAGGGCAAAATCACAAAGTTGAGAAAACAAGGGCAAAATCACAATTAGACTCCTGCATAAGGGCAAGAACACCATTTTCCCTTTTAGGATTGCTTTAGCATAGATTTTATTTATTAACAAATTTTATGTGTTGGCTGCATTCTAGCATGGTTCAAGGCTAAGATAACTTGCGACAAAAGATAAGTGAATAAACCTTGATACTCACAGTTCTTCCTTCCATGAAGAATGAGTTGGGTCTTCTTTGTGCAAAGTTTTTGGAATTCTTATGCCTTGCTTCATCTCCGGTGTGAATTTATCTCAGGACTTCCCCAATTTGGGTTTGAAAGTTTTCTGCAGGGGTTAGTCCAATAAAATAACTAGTATCTACTACAGCAAGTTTTAGTTCAATAACCAAACTAAACTCCATGTCTAATTTTGATTAAGGATGGCATTTTAACCTAAGCACCACACTTAATTTAAAAAGACTTTGCAAGTGAGATCGGTACTCCCAAACTAAAGCATACTGTAGCAAACAAAGATAACATGAAAGCATTATAGATATTTATTCAAATAGAGATGAAAGAGCATGATCATGGTGAGTGATTTCTTTTTTTTTAAGACAAAGGATGCAAGTGGATATATGCTGGTAACTACATATGCTGTGAATTTGATATGAGAGAACTCAAACTAAACGGAGTGGATCCAAGAATTATTTAAAGTAAACATGCAGTGGTATGGAAAAATTAAAAAATAACTACTCATTAAGTTTAAAGTCCATGAGCAAGACTATCTCATATTTCTTGATCATACTTACCATGACTTATATGATGGAATTTGTGAGTACTACAACGTCTATATTCGTCACTTGAGATGTGCTTTGAATTCTTATGACGTCGACCTTTTCTCCAATCTACACATATATGGTTATATATATATGTTTATGCAAACCTATGAGATGGCACAGTTCCAATGTTGATGGATCTTGAATGTTCAGGCACACTGGGGTTCTTCAATGTTTCTTCTTTTCTTGTGGAAGCTTGCCGGAAGGTCAAAACGGCGTCTACTATCCTGTCTTATTCCATAATTCAACATAACAGGGGTAATCCTACTAAAGCTAGTGGTATGCTAATGATCTAATTCATTACGTCAATTGTTTCCCTAGCAGCGGCGCTAAAAATGCTTGTTGGTATTTATTAACGCAAAAAGAATATGAAGGATTCCACAAGCGCACAGAATATCATTGTAGCATTTTACTGGGAGTATTCTAGGTATCGTTATTTATATTTTACCATAGAGAAACAATGGAGTAAGACTTATTGAGTAATAGAGGAATATCTATCAACATACCTGTTAGCGAGAGCTCATAATCCGTTAAGCAGGACCATTCCTAGTATTAAGGCTCGATCCTAGAGATGAGGATACGGACAATTTCATGCTCTTCTTCCATAAACCTTTCTTGATTTCTATTGATTCTTGGTTGACGAATTGGTGTTCATTGGAGATGCAACTCAAGTTCTTCCTTGATTGTCTAACGGCGTGGCGAAAAGTTATTCTTCTTTGTTTGCTAGTGATACGCCAGCCGTCTTGAAGATCAAAGAATGAACTATGGTAGAACCACCCAAAATAACACACTTACGGAGGTGCTCGTCTTCCACCAGACTCTAAGCACCCCGAAAGCAAGCTACAGCGGGCGGTATCCGTCGGGCACACCCCAAGGAAGAACCCAAAAGCTCCATATTTTTCCCAAGGATCCAATAATGATAACAAGTTACAATACTTGTCCATTTCATACATCAGAAGTTCTTAAAATTACATTATTACATTACCAAATGTCAGAGTGCGGAATAACAAACAACAGAATTTAAAATGAACATCTAGCGATAAGAGGAGAGGATCCATCTGAGCCCACTAGAAGAATCCTCCACACAAAGGTACTTCTCATGCATTACCTGCAAAAGGGGTGAATAAACCCTGAGTACACAATGTACTCGCAAGACTTATCTGACTAGTGGGAATAGTTTCCCGACTCCAAGGAATATGATAAGCTTTACGGTTTGCTAGTTTTCTTTTGGTAGAAAGCAATACTAATAGTGAGTCCTTATTTATGTTATTATTATCAGCTGTATTAAGTTATTATCTATCTAGTCTATATAAGCACATGTTCTACTTTCAAGCAAAAGTTGAGCAATCAGTTCCATTTCATCATCTTCCATATTTCAGTTCTTACTATGGTGCTAAACCGCAGACAAGCCATACTGGATCGCCCGGTGATTCGCGAATCAAAGCCCCTAGCTGGGTACCCTGAAAACACAAGCCCCGCTTGTACCCCAATCACAAGCAGGACTAACCCATCACCCTCCTGTCCTGGGTGTCCTGGTCCCCGTCTAAATTTGGACTCCAAGCCCCCACTCCTGAGTCCCAGACTCAGTGCGGTGCAAGGACCTCCACCATCCCCGCCTCCAATCAGTCGGTCCGGAAAGAGCCGGATCCATGACAAGAGAGCAACGAGTCTTCCCTATGCCCATACCCAAGTATGTGCTCGGGATAATAAGTCTGTGACTTGCCTAGAGCCATATGCAATGATCGGTCCTTAATTGACATAGACAGGGAAAAAGTGTAACTGAGCTATGCCCTGTTGGCCACAGGACACAACCCTTTACACCCACCAGTACCCAAGCCGTATCCCTGCCCGGTACCATTTTCCTTTCCACCATTTTATCATGAGTGATCATATTTATCCCTATTTGAGAGTAATGGCAGGTTACTCACGCTACCGATATCCTAAGCATAGCAACTACTCGACCTATATTAGTAGGACTCATAGGTAGATATATTTATGCATGTAGTTTCCATAAAATGTCTGTAACTAATGCACATCATATATATATATTCATTGATCATAAAATAGGGGTTATGCACCGAGGCTTGCCTTGGGTAGGCGATGGGTCAGCAAAGTCAGCACCAAAAGACTCTGGGGCTCCCTCCTGCATGAGGATCTCCTCCTCGTACTCCTCAATGACTTCCTCGTACTTCTGTTCATCTAGGGGCATGAACTCTACCAACTCGTGATCTACATGCATGAAATGATGGTGCAATGCTTAGTAATACGGCAACAGCAACTCTTAAAATCCAAATACATCTATCTAACTACTAAGCTAGTGCTACCGACCCAGGTACTAAGTTATCTATTGTTACCAATAACAAGTATGAAGCATGACATATATTATCATAGCAACTATAGGTATTCTTACTCATAATGATGATGATAAAACAAGGCTAATAGCTACTCTATTTATCATCCTACTCTAGGGCTACAAAATTTATAGCAAGTACAGAATAATCTAGTGAGCCTACTATAAAATTTTCATAGCTATAGCTATCACCAATTTACCACAAAAATCCCTACAAATATTAATCTACATAATACTAAGCTTTCTAGTTTGGATTTATGATCTCATCACTATCACAGCTAACTGTAATCTAACTACACTAACAGATAGATGTCATTTTTGTGAACCTAACAAATTTGGTTTCACTATTTTTGGACAACTACAAAATTTACTACAATTTATCAAAGTTCAGCTAAAAGAATTATATTGAATAAACATTTGTAATTCACTGGAGAATTGAAAAATGAATTCTACTGCGCGGCCCAACTCGCGACGCAGCTCGGCCCACTACCATGACCCGCACGCGCACCCCAACGTGGCCCACGCGGTGGCCCGGGTCCATGACAGCGGCGCAGCGTGGGGAGACCCATGCACGGCTGGCGCTTTTGCAAACGAGTCCCCGTTCTTTCTCCTATTCACGAAGCTCACCCGAGCACTATTTAAATGAGTCACTGTCTTCGCATCTAGAACCCTGCTTCTATTTGAATTCATGCTTTTCAAAGTCCCTGGCCAGACTAACAGAGACCGCAGCCTTGTCGTCCAAACGCCGGCGAGCATAGACCTCTCCGGCACCAACCAGCACCCCCATGAGCCTCTATGTGCAACGCGCAACAGATTGAGGTAACAAATGCCAAGAATGGCGCAGCACGATGGCGTGGCCATGCGCCGCAGCGGGGTCTAGCCATGGCAACCCGACACCGATGAAATCACCTAACACCACGCCTCTACTGCTACCCAGTATCCATCTACAGGCTAAGAGCAACAACATCGAAGCCCTAATTGAATCACTACCACTCCCAATCTCGCTGGACACAGGAACGGCATCTAAGCCAGTTCACCGTCGGCAACCAATGTGCTCCGGACGACCTAGACCCTAATTGGCTCAACCGCCTATCCTAGGAGCAAGAGGGCCTCACTAGAGATGTGATGGATGGGATGGACAAAGTCATGAGGCTCTGTAACGGGTTGGCCACGTGCGCGAGGTTGCTGCGGTTCACGTCGGCACGGTGAAGGCGTTCCCGACGCTCTGCTGCTCCATCGGTGGAGCCATTGTACGGGCGAGGCAAATGGGTCAAGGAGAGGCAACAACCCTGCTCGATTGAGACAAAAGAGCAAGCAGCATCGCCCTAGGCCAAGAACTCGTCTCACTGACCATGGCGGACCGCCGAGGGGAAAATTCTCCCCATTACCTCACCGTAGGAAGGAAGCTCGTCAGGAGGACTCCAATCAGAAGCTAACTACCCTAGCTAGTTGGGTGCACGGTGAATTAGGAAGAGATGGACTACACACAACCAATTTGATGGGTGACGACGTTCAGCTTAATGGGGTCGACGGCGACGGCGAAAACTTAAATTGGCGCCCGACATCATACCACCACCTAGGGGCAAGTTAGGCATGAAGGTATACCCCCACTCATCCTCCAAACATGGGCAATTGCAAGAGGGGACCAGCTCAGTGAGTTAGGCCTTGGCGTGGCACCGTCGATCGACGATCCTCCAGGCGACGCGATAGAAACGTGGCGTGTCCTCGCACGCAAACGTGAAGGCGAGAGCCGGCGGGGCCAACCCATGCATGTGCAGCTGAAATGTCAACGGGAGCAGTAGTTGTGTAGGTGGTGCGCGTGAGCATGCTTGGGCAAGCGGTGACACCGGTTTGAAGGTAGTGCGACGAGCTGAAAGCGCAGGCAGACGTGACAGCGGGCAGCGGGTGTAGGCGGACATGGTGGAGGAGACAGAGCAGCTAGGCCCGCTGGACCCCAGTGCGCACAAGTGTGCACGAGTCGCACGCCAGGCGCGGCAACAGCGGTGCGGTCTGGGCGGCGGTGCTAGCTGAACAGCAGTGCGCGGTGATGACGAGCGGGACCACGCAACCGGACGCGGGCATGCGCAAGCGCGAGCGTGAGCTAGGTGTGGCAGCAGGAGCAATGGCCAGCGGCGCGGCCATGCGTGCGGGCGTGCATGTGCAGGCGCAACGGCGGTCTAGCGCAGCGCGCCGAGAGCCGGCAGGGTGACCACGCCCAGCGCTGTGACCCGCACGCTTTTTAAAGCAGCTCAAAAACTCAAACCCAATGATCCAAACGCCAAACCAGTTATTCTATACTCAAGAGGGTACATAAGGCTATCAAACTAAGCCAAAACATCTTGCCGCTACTTAACCCATCGTTCTACAAAAATTGTCGAACATGGCTTCGTCGTCCCATTTTTAGACTTACGAGAATTGACTAAGTTTCAAACGGTTTCGCGTCGAATTCCATTTCCAAGCTACTTGATACACTAGCTAGTGAACCCCATCCTCGACCGCACATATTTCATCATCGCCTACGAAGTTCGTGCTACAACTTTTACTAACATTCCGCATATGCGTTCCATAGCATTTTCGATCAATAAAAATTCATTTGGAACTTAAGTGATACAACGCGGCATGAAATGTAACATTCGTTTCTTGTTTCAAATAAGCGTTTCAAGTTCCATATATTGATTTATACTCTATATTACACACATTTACACACAAGTATGATGCTCATGCAGTGTTATAGCAAAAACTATATAATGTAACACCGAGGGTGTTACAAATCTACCCCCTAAAACAAAATCTTGACCCGAGATTTCATGTGCTAGTGTGAGAAGAAGATAGGAGTACATTTTAATGTAACAACTAACTATCAGGACTAGAGAGAAGGTGGGGGTAATGCTTCAATATATATCTCTCTTGTTCCCACGTGGCCTCATCCTTAGAGTGGTTTTGCCACTGCACCTTATAGAACTTTACCACACTGTTTCTGGTCACTCTTTCTTTCTCATCTAGGATTTTGATAGGGTGCTCAACATAAGTCAAATCAGGCTAGAGTGGTAGTCCTTCAATTTCTATAGCTTCATCCAGAACCCATAAACATCTCTTCAATTATGATACATGAAACACATTATGTACCGTAGATAAAATACCGAGAAGCTGGAGATGATAAGCAACTGGGCCACACTGCTCCAACACCTGATAAGGACCCACATATCGGGGTAGCTAGCCATGGACACCAAACTGATGCACCCCTCTCATAGGAGACACCTTGAGATACACATAATCTCCCGCTGCAAACTCTAAGGGCCTTTTTCGCTTGTCTGTATAAGCTTTCTGTCGGCTTTGAGCTGCCTTTAAGTGACTTCGAATAATGCTTACTTGCTCTCGAGCCTCCTTTATGAACTCAGGCCCAAAATACCTATGGTCTCCCACTTTAACCTAGTTAAGTGGCGTCCTGCATTTCTTTCCATATAGAGCCTCAAATGGTGCCATGTGAATGCTCTCTTGGTAGCTATTATTGTAAGAAAATTCAGCTAACTTTAGGCATCCATCTAACTTCTCAGGAAAAGAAATGGCATAAGCTCTCAACATGTCTTTGAGCACCTAGTTTACCCTTTTAGTTTGACCATTAGTTTGTGGATGATATGCCGAGCTTCTAAGAAGACGAGTACCAAGACACTCCTGGAGTTGCTCCCAAAAACAAGAGACAAAAACTGACCCTCTATCAGAGAAGATAGTAAGGGGAGCTCTATGTAGGGTCACAATCCGATCAAAATATATCTCGGCATACTTTCTAGCTATATATCTAGTGTCCACCGGGATAAAGTGAGTAGACTTAGTTAGATGATCCACAATGACCCAAATAGAATCATAGCCCTTGGTTGTGCGGGGCAAACCCACCACAAAGTCCATAGAGATATCTTCCCATTTCCAAATAGGAATGGGCAAGGGCTGCAAATATCCTAGGGTACGCATATGATTTGCTTTAACTCTCCCACAAGTGTCGCACTCCATGACATAGCGAGTGATGTCCTGCTTCATGTTAGACCACTAGTACAAGTGGCGCAAATCATGATACATCTTGTTGCTGCTAGGATGAATAGATAGCTTTGAATGATGGGCTTCACTTAAAATCTTCCTTCTTAGCTCCTCACTGAATGGAACCACTAGCCTATCCTTGTATCTCACTACACCATGCTCATCAACACTAAAGTGAGGGCCACGCCCTTTGGCAATCAATTTCCTAATGTGGGGAATTTCTTTGGGGTGTTGCCCTTGCTCTAGAATAATCTGCTCCAGCAACTCTGAGGTCAAGGCAATGTGAGCCAGCACTTCTGCATGGTTGAGAGACAAAGTTGTTTCCTCAACCTGGTGTGACTTTCGGCTCAAAGCATCGGCCACTACATTGGCCTTTCCTGGGTGATAATGAACTTCCAAGTTATAATCCTTTATCAATTCTAACCACCTCCTTTGCCTCATATTCAGCTTAGACTGAGTGAAAATATACTTGAGGCTCTTGTAATCTGTGAAAATATGCACTTTGTTGCCCAATAGATAGTGCCTCCAAATCTTTAGAGCGTGGACTACAACAGCTAGCTCTAAGTCATGGGTGGGGTAATTTACTTCATGCTTTTTCAGTTGGCGTGAAGCATAAGCTATCACACGCCCATCTTGCATAAGCACACATCCCAACCCTATCTTCGAGGCATCACAATATACATCAAAGGGTCTATCAATATCTAGTTGGGCCAACATAGGAGCAGTGGTCAGAAATGTCTTCAGAGCTTGGAAGGTTTCTTCATAGGCTGGACTCCAATCAAACTTGGCTTCTTTCTGGAGCAGCTTGGTCATTGGCTGGGTTATCTTGGAGAAATCTAGGATGAAACACCGATAGTACCCAGCGAGACCAAGGAACTGACGCATCTGGTCACAGACTTGGGAGACTTCCAATCCAACACATCTTGCACTTTGCTGGGATCTACTGAAACGTCGTCAGGTGTCAACACATGCCCCAAAAACTGCACTCGATCTAACCAAAATTCACACTTGCTGAATTTAGCATATAGCTTGTGCTCCCTTAGTCGAGCCAATACTATCTGAAGGTGTTGGGCATGCTCTCCATGATTCTTGGAATATATCAGGATATCATCAATGAATACTACCATAAACTTTTCTAGCTCTGGCATAAAGACTAAATTCATCAAGTACATGAAGAATGCAGGAGCGTTGGTGAGACCAAAAGACATCACTAGGTACTCATATAGCCCATACCTAGTAGAAAAAGTAGTCTTTGGTATATCATGTGGTCTGATCTTGATCTGATGATAGTCTGATCGAAGGTCAATCTTCGAGAACACCTTGGCACCAGCTAATTGATCGAACAAAGTATCGATGCGGGGTAAAGGATACTTGTTCTTAATGGTTACCGCATTAAGGGGGCGGTAATCCACACACATCCACAGAGTACCATCCTTCTTCTTCACAAAAATAGCTAGGCAACCCCATGGTGAAGAACTAGGATGGATGAAACCTTTTTCCATCAACTCTTCCAGCTGCTTCTTCATCTCAGCCAGTTCCCTTGGAGCCATGCGGTACGGATGTCTGGAGATAGGAGCAGTACCAGGCTCTAGCTCAATGGAGAATTCCACCTCTTTGTTCGGTGGCAACCCAGGTAGATCTTCAGAAAATACATCCAGGAACTCACATACTACCGGAATGGAGGTAAGATCAGGAGAGGCTTCAGCAGGGGCAGCAACAGGTAAGACTGGATCTGAGGGTACAAGAAGAGACATCCTATCCTCAGAAGAAGGAAGCCATAACTCAACACTCCTCTGTTCCATATCCAAGACTACCCCATATACCCGCAACCAGTTCATTCCAAGAATAGCATCAATGCTGATGAGGACATGACCTCCATACATATGATCATGCTTGGAGAACCATATGAAGACCAAGGAGATCAGCGAGGGTGTCCTAAGCACGAAGGAGGCCCAAAGCTCATCCGGTTCGAGTCACCAAGGTGGAGGCCCAAATCAAGTTCGAGTCCATCTCGGCCTTCAGGACTAGTCTGCCTTAAACTGGTCACCCAGGATGCATCCGGACTCCGTTTTCGATGATCCATATATGGTTGGAAAGCTAATTTGATAAGGAAGTTAATCCAAGTGGTTTCACATCAAAAGACATTCGGAATCAACAGGAATTGTTAAAACAAGTCAGTGTCCAGAATTTGCTAGGGTGCTGTGACACCGTCTTTTGGTCCGTTGGACCGTGTATTGTGTTTGGGCCCATTAGGGGGCGCGTCTAGGGGGGTGACGTCCAAGACTCTATAAATACCAGCCGTCACTCTCCTTAGGGTTTGGGTTTTGTTTAGTTCTTGATTTCCTCGTGAAACAGATGTCATTTTGCTGCAACTGTCGCCGCCAAGGCCGCTTGCTGTGAACCAGGGCCCCAGTTCTTGATCTTGTTCGCCTATGGCGATTAGTCCTTTCGAATAAAGACTTGAACTCCTTGATTTCATAAGCCTCATATTTATTTGCAATTTCAGATTGCGTTCATCCCGTTCTTGCTTGTGTTCTCGATTCGCTTGCAGGAAAGCCTTCTCGGCGAGGTCAATCGCGTTCGCGTGGTTGATAACCAATGGAGCAGTGGTGTAACGGTTGCGGGGGTCCGAATCAATCTTGATTCGAAGCCTAGATCATGAACGTCGAGTCTCCATGAATCGACGCTACCATATCTTTTAGAAGATCAGGCCTAGTCTACATCAAATGCCTTGCCCAGGCAGTACCATGAACTGTAGGCAGTAAGTGTGGGTGGCTAATACCAAGCTTACTATGTTTGTTCGGGTATTGATGCACATCTATGAACCTACCGTACAAATTCTATAGGCATACAGTATAGCCATAAGTGGTATATGGTGCTAGTCTACAAATCCCATGCTCATAAATGAATGTGATGCACCAGAATCAAACAACATAAAAGCTGGATGGGAATCAATGGTAAACATACCATCCATCATTGGTTCCTGCTGCAATATCTGCTCAGTATCTGTGAAATTCACCTATCCAGATCGGCTAGCTGGCACCTTCCTCTTGATCATGGTCCGCTTAACTAGCCTAGAGTTTGTCAATGGTTGAGCAGACTGAGCTAGTTGGTTCTAGGGACACGCTCGGTCATAGTGGCCATCTTTGCCACATTTGAAGCAAGTGCTAGACATGTTTCCAAACCCTTGGTGAGGTGGGACCTGCTGTCGCTAAGGCTGCTAGGGCTACACCTACTGAGTGGGTGCACGGTACTGTGTGGAAGAAGTCTGAGAAGTCTGTTGGGGCTACCGAAACGAATGCTCGCCTGATGATTGATAGGGCCCTCATCGGACAACTTGTACCTTCTGAGTATGAGGGTGGCTAGAAGACCCCATAGCCACCTGCTTCCTCTTCCACTCTACCTAGGAATCCCGCTATAAGCCCTCCATGGTGATGGCAGCGTTCATGATTGCCTCGAAGGTCTGATAGTTTGCAGTGTACAACTTCTCCTGAGGGATATAAAAGAGGCCGCGGAAGAAGTGGTCCTTCTTCTTCTCATTAGTGTCCACATGAATGCCAGCATACTAGGACAAGTGATTGAACTTATTAATGTAGTCCATCACTGTCATACTCCCTTGTCGCAGCTCTAGGAACTCAGTCAGCTTCCGGTTGATGACACCAGTAGGAATATAGAACTCTTTGAATGCTGCGGTGAACTCTTGCTAGGTTGCTGAATGATCTGGCTGCTGCATGGCATGGAAGGTATCCCACCATGCACTCGCGGACCCCAATAGTTGCTACGCTACAAAGCGCACTTTCTGCTCGTTGGCCATGTTGAGCAATAGAAACTTCTGCTCCAGAATGCGAAGCCAGTGCTCCACATCCAGGAGCTCATCTGTCGGTGTGAAAGTGGGTGGGTGGGTCTTGAGTGTAATAGAACCAACCAAATCATAAGAACGTAAGTACAAAAACAATCACCGAAGTGATCAAATTCCTATACTTAAGCACCCATAATCCCGGTAGTCCGGAAATCACGAAGGATTTCAACCAACTTTTGACATACAAACCAAGATTGTAGTGATTCAACACAACACATCATCCATTACAACATTTCATAAGTAGCATTCGGATTACATCCATCAGAGTTGAAATAGAATATTACAAACCAAGTTTGAGTGTGCGGAAGCAACATAGTTTGGTACAAAACATCATAGTTTTCAAGTACATTGCCAAGGCTAAGTCATGTCCCACAAAAGCATTATCAGGTACGAGAACTAGTAGAGACCGTGCCCAACGATCTAGTCTTCGTCCCCAGCTAGGAGAAGGCAGTACTTGCAGCAACCAAAGTAGAACTAGTCATCTGCAACAGGTGGGAGATAAACCCTGAGTACGAGAAGGTACTCAGCTAGACATACCCATCAAAACCAGAAATAAAAGACACCAAGGATCATGCAAGGCTTTTCAGGTGGGCTAGCTTGACACAGTTGCATAAAAGAGCTTATGATTATAGTAACCAATTTAAACTTAGCATCAAGCTTATCATTATTTACCTATCCACTAGATTAGCACCTGTACTACAGCACTCACTTATTAGGAGCAAACAATATTAACCATAGCAGGTATAATAAGGCTGTCATCATCATATCATCATTTCCGAACCATTATGTTATTCAATGTATCTACATTGGAGATAAGCCCGTCAAGTTCTCACTAACCGGGAGAGATGGTGACTCGAATCAAATTACAACTCAGCTGAGGGGGTATTCCTAACTCTCACCCTGGCATACTTAGCAAGGGTAGCCGTGGGTTACCTTTGGTACAACTCAGGAACCAATTTCACGGGTTCGATCAGCGCCAGCGCTCTCAGGGATTACCCTTCTGCCAGGACGATCAGGACTTTTAAATCACCTGCCCTTGGGCTCACGCCTACGGCTCCCTTCTAAGGCGTACTTTATACTTATCGACTCCCGGCCTGAGTTGAGCTACTCGGCTTCACGGTCGGTCGTCGGACACGGCCAACTAAGAGAGAGGCATGCGTTCAACATGAACAGGAAAGGCTCCAAGAATCAGTCCTTAAGCGACACAAATGGAGTCACTGCAAACCGGCAAGCCTCCGTCCGGTCTTCATTTCAAATTAAGACTGGTTCTTTTCCACGATAGCAAATATAGCCAACCGTGCCACATGTATCTTCCTATATCTCGCAGGTGACAGGAAATCACCTGACTTCTACCGTGTTGAAGTAGGGCTAAGCACTACACGAGCCTAAGCTACATAGGATTCAGGGTAACAATATCTGGAGAAGGAATGGGTAACCAATGTAGCAAGTGTTTGCATCTAACACCTAAACTTAATGCAACAATATATGTAATAATAATACTGTAACTGCAGTTCGGAAATTAGGAGGCTTAATATGCTCCGGGGCTTGCCTTTCACAAAGTTGCAAGGACGGTGGTCCCGGCACTCAATGGCGACCTCATCTGGCACTTCTCCTGAAGGCTGCTCCTCCCGAATCTCTGGTGTCGGCTGCTGCTGCTCGCTCGGTTCCTCGAATTCCAGCAGGGTTACTCCTTCCGGTACACCTATTGCATGCCGATGCAAAAGATAAATATCATGGATGCATAAGGAATGACATGATGCTCAATGATGAATGAATCACAGTAAGTGTTTACTGAAAGCATCACTGGACACTCGTTTACCGAGTACAATAGCTCTATTCAAATCACTTTAAGCATGTATCTAACTTAACTTAAAGAACAAGATCAACTTACCTAACTTGCATAACCTAAGATAAAGATGCTCATCTTCGGTTAAAGGCCTAACACCTAGGAACATTATCACAACTTAGAAATAGTAAAGGTATACATAATGTAACATTTAAAGTTTCATATGCATACAAGTAGTCCCTTAATTCAATCACAACTAAAGTTTTACAATTCCAAATGAGTTGTATGAGGACATTTTGGAAAGCTTATGAAATTCTCTACAATTCAATTGTAAACAGCAAAGCACGATTCTTATGTTAACCAAATCCATTTCCAGTAAACCTAGAATCTGTTCTAGAAATAACAGGGTTACTAGCTTAATTATTTAATGATGATGCAAAAGCATAATTTGACCAAGCCAAGTTTACCAACTTGTTTTTCATACCTAAGAAACATCATAAATTATAGTGTCAACTTCTAAATAAATTATTTAATATCCTTTTCCAATTTATTTAGTTAATTAGGTGATTTAAGCAATATATAGTAAAACTATTCATAAAAATCTACAAAAATTACAGTAACTATCTCATGCTTCACATAGACTACCATAAAAATTTCAAAGCCATTGAGCAAGAAGAACTTGCTGTATCCAAAATAACAGGTGGCATGCCTATTTTTAGCATAATTAGGAAACCCTAATGAAATGTGTCAAGCAACATATTTCACATTTTTCCTAGCATCATTCTAGCATAAGAACCTTACTCACCAAATTTTACCTATACTGGATCTATAGAAAAATTATGAAAATTCACACAAGATCCATCCATTGATAAAAAGAAATTCTATAACTCAAAAACTATACATGCACTAAATCTGAAATTTTAACCAGAGATTCTACTAAGGAATAATAGATTACCCACAAAATTTCATAATTTTTGGACCACAAAAACTCAAGACAAAATTCAAACAATTTTGCATGTATCCAAAAACACATTTCAAAGTCCTATTTAATTTATCTAGAATTTCTAAAACATGTGCTCATATAATATTTTTATTAAATACTAGACAATACTAGGAACTCAACAAAATTAGAACCATAACATTTGGATCTATATACTAGGAAATACATAATTTTGAATATCAACACAAATCTGTGAAATAATAAAGCAAAACAAAATAAGGAAACAAGTCACAGCCACTGTTGGGCCGGCCCGAAGGAACAGCGGCCCACGAAGCGCACTGGCATGGCCCAAGACGCGGCGCAGCCTAGGCTTGCTCCCGCCTGAGCCTCTGCGGCTGACATGCGGGACCACCATGACAGAGAGACAGGCAGGGGAACGGAGGAAGACGACGGCGCAACTCGCCGCCGGTAGCTTCTCTGGCAAAGGCAAAGGTGTCTACGTGTTCGCCTCACCCTAGCGCGAGACAGAGGTGGGATGGCAATGGCGCGAGGAGAGCTAGCCGCGCAGAGCGCCATCTCCGATGAGAACAGCCACGACGACGGTGGAAGGAAACGATGAATTCGTCCTTACCAAGGCAAAATCGACCCGGTTGAGAGGTGGAGGTGGCAGAGGAGATCACGGCGAGGCTACGAGCGAGATGGCCGATGTGTTTTTGCAGTGGCGAGCTCGAACGGCAACGGTGATGCTTGGTCGGCAATGGCGGACAGCTTTGGCTCGGTGCTGTGAGAGGCGAGAGATGAGAAATGGAGTGGCGACTCGGTCGGGCAGGCGCTGGGTGGCTTCAAGACACGGCTGGCCATGCCAGGGCGTCCACGGCGCGTGGCATGCGTGCTCAGGCGATCGGCGATGGGTGGCAACATGCGTCGAACATTTTCTGAACTTGGTTAGTCACTGTAGCTAGTCTGAACTCTGATTCAGTGATCCTATTGAGCCTGACCGAGCAACTTCGATGCGATAAAATGGCTAACTCGTTGTCCCATTGCAAAAATAGCGTACAAGAAACTTGTAGAGGTATGGTAGGGCTACATCTTTGATTTAAAAATCAACAACTCATTTGCCCTGGATCAGAAGTTATATGAAGCCCAAGTTGGCCTGATCCAACTGAAAATGCAGTTTAAGACTTAGACAAATTTTTTAGTGAAATCATCATGAAATATTGAATTGTGGGCCATGTTTGACCATGTTCCACACATTTTCATGAGTTGGTCATAAAACAACTTTTGTTCCTTGATAAATTGGCTACAACTTTTGTAAAGAGTGTAAAGCCATGCAAGGTTTCTAAGTTGGTCTTTTGAATTAGTCAAACAGTGACACTCCAAGGGTCAATTCTAGTCAAACCTTCACTTGAGGGCATTTTGGTCATTTTGATCTACATGAACAATGTCCCAACAAGTAACCTAAGTGTAGTTAAGGTGTAATAGACCATGATCAACCATTTTACAAAATTGTTATACCACTTCTAATGATCACATGTGATAAAGCAATTAAAACAAGCAATTCACTCATATGTGGCAATGCAATGTTTCACATGTTGCATGACCTTGTGGTTATTTTATACTTGTCATATTACTACCATGTTGCCATGTTTCAAGGTATGAGAAACTTAGGTTGCATTCACATTACTATTCACAACACTCAAATATGAAACATACACAATTGGAAAATGTTGCATATGCATGTTTCAGTAACAAAGGCATGATGAGACAGATGATGCACATGTTTATGAAATGAAATGCAATTAGTAGAAGCCAAGCACCTAGGGTGTTACAGCCCTCCCCCCTTAGAAAAATCTCGTCCTGAGATTTGGAAAGCGTACCAATCAGTATAGAAAGCCAGATAGTTTTCCTTTAAATAATCTTCTCGCTCCCAAGTTGCATCCCGTTCACTTATGATTACTCCAAACTACCTTGTATAATTTAACTACTCGTGTATGAGTCACTCTTTCTTGAGTATCCGGGACTTGCATGGGCTTCTCTTCATAAGAAAGATCAGACTTCAAGTTGACTTTCCTTGTTGCTATTCTTTCCTCAGGAATACGAAGACACTTCTTCAGCTGGGACACATGGAATACCGGGAATATAGCTCCCATCTCACGTGGTAGATCGAGCTTATATGCTACTCTTCCACTTTTCTCGATAATGCGGTAAGGTCCAACATATCAAGGCTCAAGCTTCCTTTTAATTCCAAAATGTTTTACTCCTTTCATAGGGGATACCTTCAAATAAACATGATCACCTATTTCAAACTCAATAGGTTTTCTTCTCTTGTCAGCATAGCTCTTTTGTCTAGCCTGTGCGGCAGTCATATTCTTCTTTATAGTTTGGACTTGCTCTTCGGCTTCTTTTACAAAGTCAATACCATAGAATCTTCTTTCCCTGGGTTCCACCCAGTTCAAAGGAGTTCTACACTTGCGGCCATAAAGAGCTTCAAAAGGAGCCATTTTGATACTCTCTTGATAACTGTTGTTATAAGAGAATTCAGCAAGAGGTAACTAGTCTTCCCAAGAGCCTTTGCAAGAGATAAGACAAGCCCTAAGCATGTCTTCAAGAATTTGATTAACACGCTCAGTCTATCCTGATGTTTGCGGATGATAGGTAGAACTATGGATTAAATGAGTGCCAAGATTCTAATGTAAGCACTCCCAAAAGCGAGCCATGAACTGCGGTCCTTGATCAGAAACAATGGATTTGGGTACACCATGGAGACGTACCACTTGTTGAAAATAAATCTCAGCATAATTGTGCGGGTGATAGGTAGACTTGACCAGAATAAAGTGAGCGGATTTAGTTAGACGATCTACGATAACCCAGATGGAATCACAACCCTTTTTGGTAGTGGGTAATCCAACAACAAAATCCATGCTAATTTTTTTCCCACTTCCAGCCAGGAATAGAGAGTGGCTGTAATAATCTGGGCCTTATGTGAATAGCCTTGACTCTGCAACAGTTATCACACCTTGCCACGTAAGCTGTGATTTCTTTCTTCATCTTGGTCCACCAATAATACAGCTTGAGATCTTGATACATTTTACTGCTACCAGGATGGATGGACAATTTAGAAGAATGGGCTTCAGCCATAATTTGATTTCTAAGTTCTTTGTCTTTGGGTACCACCAGCCTATCATTAAACCAGAGAATTCCCTTGTCATCGACCTTAAAGTGCTTGGTCTCTTTCTCTTTCATCTTCCGCTTGATGTGAAACACACCCACATCAGTCTTCTAGAGTTTGATAATTCGACTTCTAAGAGAGCAATCCACAGTGATGTTGTGGAGTACTACAGGATGAAGGAGGTGTGCTAGATGAAAGTCTTCACTAACTAAGGAATTGCAATGGGCCTTTTTGCTTAAGGCATCAGCAACCACATTTGCCTTACCAGGATGGTAGTGCACTTGAAGGTTGTAGTCTTTGATTAATTCTAACCATCGCCATTGACGCATGTTCAACTCGGGTTGAGTAAAGATGTACTTGAGGCTTTTATGGTCAGTATAGATGTTGCACACATTACCCAGCAAGTAATGTCTCCAAATCTTTAGGGCATGAACAACCGCAGCTAGCTCCAAGTCATGGGTAGGATAGTTGACTTCATGCTTTCGAAGCTGGCGTGAAGCATAAGCAATTACTCAGCCCTCCTACATAAGAACACACCCCAAACTGGTGCCACATGCGTCACAGTAGACATCAAACGGCTTCTCGATGTCAGGTTGTGCTAATACAGGAGCAGAGGTTAGTAAGGTCCACAAAGTGTGGAAAGCCTCTTCACACTTCGGAGTCCACACAAACTTCTCATCCTTTTGAAGTAGTCGAGTCATGGGCTTGGCGATCTTTGAGAAATCCGGGATAAAGCGACAATAATAGCCAGCCAAACCCAGGAAACTTTGGACTTCAGGGACCGTAGTAGGTGCCTTCCACTCAAGGACTTCTTGCACCTTAGTAGGGTCAACCAAAATTCCATCACCAGATAACACATGACCTAGAAAAGGTATCTTGTTCAACCAGAATTCGCACTTGCTGAACTTAGCATAAAGCTGGTTGTCACGCAACCGAGTTAAAACAATTCTTAGATGTTCAGCATGCTCTTCTACATTCTGAGAATATACCAGGATATCATCAATGAACACGATGACAAATTTGTCCAATTCCGGCATGAATACAGAATTCATCAGGTACATAAAGTGTGCCGGAGCATTTGTCAACCCAAAAGACATGACGAGGTATTCGAACAAGCCATAACGAGTAGAGAAAGCTGTCTTTGGTATATCTTCAGGACGAATTTTGATCTGATGGTAGCCAGACCTCAAATTGATCTTGGAGAATACCTTAGCTTTGGAGAGCTGATCAAACAGAATATCGATGCGAGGAAGAGGGTATTTGTTCTTGATAGTCACTGCATTAAGGGGGCGATAATCCACGCACATGCGTAGAGACTTGTCCTTCTTCTTCACAAATATAGCTGGACAACCCCAAGGAGAAGAACTAGGCCGGATCAAACCTTTCTTCAATAGCTCATTCAACTAGCTCTTCAGCTCAGCCAACTCATTGGGTGGCATTCTATAGGGCCTTCGAGAAATAGGAGCCATACCCAGAATGAGTTCTATCTTGAATTCTATATCACGGTCCGGAGGTAATCCAGGCAAGTCATCAGGAAAGACATCTGGAAACTCATAGACAACCAGTAGATCCTTAATGGCTTTGGCTAGGGTAGCATTGGCTATATTGTGGATAGAGATATCACGAGGTAACTGCACTAGAAAACCCTTCTTATCCACAGGATCCCTCAACATTACCACACGGGTTGATGTATCGATCAACACTCCATTCCCGCTCATCCACTTCATTCCTAGGATTATATCAATTCCTACCCCCGGTAGAACTACAAGATCCATATGGAACTCTCGATCCCCAATCTCAATCTTTACATCTTTAACTACTTGGTTAGTCAGGATATTATTTCCAGCAGCACTAATACAATAACCACCCTTGACAATTGTAATCACATTCATATTATGCTCAGATGCAAAAGTAGAACTTATAAAGGAGTGCGAAGCACCTGAATCAAAGAGCACAACTGTAGGGTGATTATTAACAAGGAACTTACCAGCGGTGACCACTTCACCAGCAGGAATTTCCTCCACTGTAGTGTAGTGAACACGCCCCTGACGGATGTTTCCTTGAGCATTCTTGGGAGGATAGGGACACTTATTGGCCTAGTGACCAGGCTGGTTACAGTTCTAGCATGGCCTATTAGCTGGTGGGGCATTGGAGTTGCCCTGCCCAGAGGTATTCTTTGGCAAGGAAATTGTGTATCCCTTGCGGAAACCAGTTTTAGCTTGATTCTTCTTCTAAGGTGGGCGGTACCGGACATTAGCATTGGGTGGACGGTACTGGGTCTTGGATACCATTGGAGCCTTAGACTGAGAAGCACCAGCCTCAAAGTTTCTTTTATGGTTCTTGGAAGCAGCATAAATCTTGTCATTGTTCTCCTGGGTTAGGGTGTCACTGATAAACTCATTGAAGGTGACACACTTGCAGTTGCCCATAGACTTCATCAGTTTTGAGGAAAGTCCCCTCTTGAAGCTAGCTATTCTCTTGGCGTCAGTATCGACGAACTCGGGAGCATACCTCGCCAGGTTGTTGAATGCCTAGAGGTATTCATTAAGACTCTTGTTGCCTTGGGTTAGCTTCATAAACTCGGTATGCTTAATGGCCATGAGACCAGGAGGGATAAAGTGTCCCCTGAAGGCTGCCTGGAACTGGTTCCAAACGATCTCAATGTTAGCAGGGAAGGTGGTCCTATGATGGGTCCACCATATGCCTGTAGGGCCTTGGAGCTGGTGTCCTGCATACGAAGCCTTCATGCCTTCAGTCAAACGGAGCAATCCAAACCTTTGCTCTATCGTGCTCAACCATTCATCAGCTTGTAATGGTTCTTCTGCCTCACGAAAGATAGGAGGCTTTGTGTCCATGAAGTCCTTAAAACTGCTGTACTGGTTCGGCTCGGGTCCCTGGCAGACATGTCGATCCTCACGGTTAGCCATCTGGCGCATAGCCTCAGCTAGCATGCGTTGACTTTCCACGACCGTCTGCATTAGCTCAGCTGGTGTGGGCGGTGGAGGAGGTGGTTGTTCCTCATCTCCCATGCTACGATCGCGACGAAGGTTATAAGCCATCTACAAAAGGTATAGCTAATGAGCACTGACGATGTGGAAACTTTTGTAGATGAATTGTATAATTATGCCAAACTGATTCCATCGGAGAGAATGCATTTATATAATCAATAGAGGCACAATCATTCATCACAATCACACAACTCATCAAGCGCATCAATTGACACATAAATGCGATGAACTTAACCAACAACGAGATCCATAGACCACAAAGGCGAAATTCATCAAAAGCTCACATACGTGGAGCATAATACGTTCGATAGGTTACATCCCAGCCATAGTGGTTCCAACTTACATCAAGGGTAACATAGGGTTCGATATTACATCCCAATGATTAACTTGATACAAAGCTACTCGTTCATGCATGAGGATCAACAAAAGACTAGCTCTAGCGCATTAGCTAAGTAGTAAGCTAAACTACGCATCATCCTCGGAGTCAGTGTCGAAGATCTCTCCTCCATCTTCATCACTAGCAGGCTCTAACTCCTCATCTTCCTCCTCATCAGGTGGGACGTCCTCGGGTCCATTGACCTCCATGTCATCATTACCTTCAGCCATGATGACACCAGAACCCATCTCATCCTCATCCTCAGGTGGCAGGAGAGGGTGAAGTTGATTGTGTAACAGGTGAACCTCCTCATAGAGATTGTCATTGTACTCCTCAGCAACTGCCACTTGCTGCTCTAACTCCACCTGTCGCGCCCTCAACACATTCTCTTCGTGCCAGGCTTCATTCCGTTGGTTCATCACGTGAATCAACATATGTTCACAGTTGCGGTGAGCAACTGTCAACCTCTGAACCTCAAGGGTCTCTTGGTCCCATTCCTATTTTACTTGCTCCAAACGGTGCTGAGCCGCATTCCTCTCAGCAGTCACCTGAGCCAGCTCTGTCCTCAGCCTTTCCACCTCAGTAGGCTCAGGACGGGGCTCACAAGGAGCTAAACAGTGACGAGGCACCCTGCCTCCAGCAGACTTGCGAGCAGTGAGTTTCGTGCGCGCCATCTATAGCAAAAAGTTGCAACATAAGGGAAGAATCATTTAAGGGATACGAAATTTAATTAGTCGGGACAATCAAATTTTAAGGGAGGGAATAATGCAAGAAATGCCATGTATGCTTGAACATGATGCATGCACGATCCGTACGTCCTCACAAACCTAGAAAAATTTAAAGGCTAGCGAAATATACGGTGGCATACATACGCTCTCTCATACACGGTAGCTAGTCGATCTACAACGATACGTTGTTAGTGTACGTGCAGAAATTTTCATTTCAGCCCAATAATTTCCCAAAAAGCATAGAAAACAAGCAGTAAACTAAATACTTTCATACATACATCCCCGGATGCATATACTCTAGTATCACAGCTACCCGTCAGAGATACCCACATTTAAGTACTCTCACAGATACATGATCGAACATGTAAGCATGCGAGCAACCACAACTACTCTCCCCTAGACCGATGATTGGACGGTCATGCTCTCACAACTCCCACTTACCAGAGCGTAGAGGTATTTTGATCCATACATTACCACCCAAGCGGATGGCATCCATACAATAGCACGCCGTATGGACGAAGAAACAGAACAAGCAGGAACCCCCAAGTTAGTACTTTAATAAGCCACCTAAGAGTCCTTATTTGGGCATAAGGGATATGACCACTAGCAATACTTAGTGTTTAATTTAGGATTTTCACAAATACTTTTGTTTTAAATACACAAATGACATGTTTAGTGTCAAATCTTGCTCTGATGCCAGCTGTAACAGAACCGACCAAATCATAATAACGTAAGTACAAAAACAATCACCGAAGCGATCAAATTCCTGTACTTAAGCTCCCATAATCCCGGTAGTCCGGAAATCACGAAGGATTTCAACCAACTTTCGACATACAAACCAAGATCGTAGTGATTCAACACAACATATCATCCATTACAACATTTCATAAGTAGCGTTCGGATTACATCCATTAGAGTTGAAATAGAATATTACAAACCAAGTTTGAGTGTGCGGAAGCAACATAGTTTGGTACAAAACATCATAGTTTTCAATTACATTGCCAAGGCTGAGTCATGTCCCACAAAAGCATTATTAGGTATGAGAACTAGTAGAGACCGTGCCCAACGGTCTAATCTTCATCCCCAGCTGGGAGAAGGCAGTACTTGCAGCAACCAAAGTAGAACTGGTCATCTGCAACAGGTGGGAGATAAACCCTGAGTACGAGAAGGTACTCAGCTAGACTTACCCATCAAAACCAGAAATAAAAGACACCAAGGATCATGCAAGGCTTTTCAGGTGGGCTAGCTTGACACAGTTGCATAAAAGAGCTTATGATTATAGTAACCAATTTAAACTTAGCATCAAACTTATCATTATTTACCTGTCCACTAGATTAGCACATGTACTAGAGCACTCACTTATTAGGAGCAAACAATATTAACCATAGCAGGTATAATAAGGCTGTCATCATCATATCATCATTTCCGAACCATTATGTTATTCAGTGTATCTACATTGGAGATAAGCCCGTCAAGTTCTCACTAACCGGGAGAGACGGCAACTCGAATCGAATTACAACTCAGCTGAGGGGGTATTCCTAACTCTCACCCTGGCATACTTAGCAAGGGTAGCCATGGGTTACCTTTGGTACAACTCAGGAACCAATTTCACGGGTTCGATCAGCACCAGCGCTCTTAGGGATTACCCTTCTACCAGGATGATCAGGACTTTTAAATCACCTGCCCTTGGGCTCACGCCTACGGCTCCCTTCCGAGGCGTACTTTATACTTATCGACTCCCGGCCTGAGTTGAGCTACTCGGCTTCGCGGTCGGTCGTCGGACACGGCCAACTAAGAGAGAGGCATGCGTTCAACATGAATAGGAAAGGCTCCAAGAATCAGTCCTTAAGCGACACAGACGAAGTCACTGCAAACCGGCAAGCCTCCATCCGGTCTTTATTTTAAATTAAGACTGGTTCTTTTCCACGATAGCAAATATAGCCAACCGTGCCACATATATCTTCCTATATCTCGTAGGTGATAGGAAATCACCTGACTTCTACCGTGTTAAAGCAGGGCTAAGCACTACATGAGCCTGAGCTACATAGGATTCAGGGTAACAATATCTGGAGAAGGAATGGGTAACCAATGCAGCAAGTGTTTGCATCCAACACCTAAACTTAATGCAACAATATATGTAATAATAATACTGTAACTGCAGTTCGGAAATTAGGAGGCTTAATATGCTCCAGGGCTTGCCTTTCACAAAGTTGCAAGGACGGTGGTCCAGGCACTCAACGGCGACCTCGTCTGGCAATTCTCCTAAAGGCTGCTCCTCCCGAATCTCTGGTGTCGGCTGCTGCTGCTCGCTCGGTTCCTCGAATTCTAGCAGGGTTACTCCTTCCGGTACACCTATTGCATGCCGATGCAAAAGATAAATATCATGGATGCATAAGGAATGACATGATGCTCAATGATGAATGAATCACAGTATGTGTTTACCGAAAGCATCACTGGACACTCGTTTACCGAGTACAATAGCTCTATTCAAATCACTTTAAGCATGTATCTAACTTAACTTAAAGAACAAGATCAACTTACCTAACTTGTATAACCTAAGATAAAGATGCTCATCTTTGGTTAAAGGCCTAACACCTAGGAACATTATCACAACTTAGAAATAGTAAAGGTATACATAATGTAACATTTAAAGTTTCATATGCATACAAGTAGTCCCTTAATTCAATCACAACTAAAGTTTTACAATTCCAAATGAGTTGTATGAGGACATTCTGGAAAGCTTATGAAATTCTCTACAATTCAATTGTAAACAGCAAAGCACGATTCTTATGTTAACCAAATCCATTTCCAGTAAACCTAGAATCCGTTCCAGAAATAACAGGGTTACTAGCTTAATTATTTAATGATGATGCAAAAGCATAATTTGACCAAGCCAAGTTTACCAACTTGTTTTTCATACCTAAAAAACATCAGAAATTATAGTGCCAACTTCTAAATAAATTATTTAATATCCTTTTCCAATTTATTTAGTTAATTAGGTGATTTAAGCAATATATAGTAAAACTATTCATAAAAATCTACAAAAATAACAGTAACTATCTCATGCTTCACATAGACTACCATAAAAATTTCAAAGCCATTGAGCAAGAAGAACTTGCTGTATCCAAAATAACAGGTGGCATGCCTATTTTTATCATAGTTAGGAAACCCTAATGAAATGTGTCAAGCAACAGATTTCACATTTTTCCTAGCATCATTCTAGCATAAGAACCATACTCACCAAATTTTACCTATACTGGATCTATAGAAAAATTATGAAAATTCACACAAGATCCATCCATTGATAAAATGAAATTATATAACTCAAAAACTATACATGCACTAGCTCTGAAATTTTAACCAGAGATTCTACTAAGCAATAATAGATTACCCACAAAATTTCATAATTTTTGGACCACAGAAACTCAAGATAAAATTCAAACAAGTTTGCATGTATCCAAAAACACATTTCAAAGTCCTATTTAATTTATCTAGAATTTCTAAAACATGTGCTCATATAATATTTTTATTAAATACTAGACAATACTAGGAACTCAACAAAATTAGAACCATAACATTTGGATCTATATACTAGGAAATACATAATTTTGAATATCAACACAAATCTGTGAAATAATAAAGCAAAATAAAATAAGGAAACAAGTCACAGCCACTGTTGGGCCGGCCCGAAGGAACAGCGGCCCACGAAGCGCACTGGCGCGGCCCAAGACACGGCACAGCCCAGGCTTGCTCTCGCCTGAGCCTCTGCGGCTGACATGCGGGACCACCGTGACAGAGAGACAGGCAGGGGAACTGAGGAAGACGACGGCGCAACTCGCCGCCGGTAGCTTCTCCGGCGAAGGCAAAGGTGTCTACGTGTTCGCCTCACCCTAGCGCGAGACAGAGGCGGGATGGCAATGGCGTGAGGAGAGCTGGCCACGCAGAGCGCCATCTCCAGTGAGAATAGCCACGGCGGTAGTGGAAGGAAACGACGAATTCGTCCTTACCAAGGCATAATCGACCCGGCTGAGAGGTGGAGGTGGCAGAGGAGATCACGGTGAGGCTACGAGCGAGATGGCCAGCGCATTTTTGCAGTGGCGAGCTCGAATGGCAATGGTGATGCTCGGTCGGCAATGGCGGACGGCTTTGGCTCGGTGCTGTGAGAGGCGAGAGATGAGAAATGGAGCGGCGACTCGGTCGGGCAGGCGCTGGGTGGCTTCAAGATGCGGCTAGCCATGCCAGGGTGTCCACGGCGCGTGGCCTACGCGCTCAGGCGATCGGCGATGGGTGGCAACACGCGTCGAATGTTTTCTAAACTCGGTCAGTCACTGTAGCTAGTCTGAACTCTGATTCAGTGATCCTATTGAGCCTGACCGAGCAACTTCAATGCGATAAAACGGCTAACTCGTTGTCCCATTGCAAAAATAGTGTACATGAAACTTGTAGAGGTATGGTAGGGCTACATCTTTGATTTAGAAATCAACAACTCATTCGCCCTGGATCAGAAGTTATATGAAGCCCAAGTTGGCCTGATCCAACTGAAAATGCAGTTTAAGACTTAGACAATTTTTTTAGTGAAATCAGCATGAAATACTGACTCGTGGGCCATGTTTAACCATGTTCCACACATTTTCATGAGTTGGTCATAAAACAACTTTTGTTCCTTGATAAATTGGCTACAACTTTTGTAAAGAGTGTAAAGCCATGCAAGGTTTCTAAGTTGGTCTTTGGAATCAGTCAAACAGTGATACTCCAAGGGTCAATTCTAGTCAAACCTTCACTTGAGGGCATTTTGGTCATTTTGATCTACATGAACAATGTCCCAACAAGTAACCTAAGTGTAGTTAAGGTGTAATAGACCATGATCAACCATTTTACAAAATTGTTATACCACTTCTAATGATCACATGTGATAAAGCAATTAAAACAAGCAATTCACTCATATGTGGCAACGCAATGTTTCACATGTTGCATGACCTTGTAGTTATTTTATACTTGTCATATTACTACCATGTTGCCATGTTTCAAGGTATGAGAAACTCAGGTTGCATTCACATTACTATTCACAACACTCAAATATGAAACATACACAATTGGAAAATGTTGCATATGCATGTTTCAGTAACAAAGGCATGATGAGATAGATGATGCACATGTTTATGAAATGAAATGCAATTAGTAGAAGCCAAACACCTAGGGTGTTACATTGAGGAAATCCTAGTAAGAGGAGGGTCCCTCAGGATAGCGGGCACCACCCCCGTTCCCACCATTGCCCCCATGGCCTCCACGGGCGAAGCCAGCGATAGCTTGTGCCATTAGCTCCATGGCTTGGGCTGACTCACGGTGAGCAGCCATTAGTTCTGCCATCATCTCAGTGTGAGTCATTGGCGGTGGCGGCGGCGGTGGCAGAAAAGGATGAGGAGCTAGAAGTGGAGCCTCCTGACTCCCCCTGCTGTCGTGCTCATTGGCTCAGCCACTCTTGCCTTGGCCCTCGCCAAGACCATGAGCCGCCCCAGCACTGGTGCTTCTGCGTCCGGACCTTAGATTCATCTGTAAGAGATAGGAACCATCCATTTAGAACCACCTTCCCAATTAGAAGCAAGGGATTAGAGAAATGGTAGCACACTTATTAAAGCATTCTTTTAGTTAAGCCTATTAATTTACTAATCCAATTATACGTGTAGGGGGATTTTAGTTTAAGCAAGATGCTATTATCATGATGCATGCTTCGGCCTATACGTTCACTCAAGCCGGAATATAGCGGCATTCGTAAAATTTTTGGCACATCGCACACTCACTTTCCGTATACTAAGCGATTTCTTACGCAACGTAAGTCAGTGTTCCTGCAGAAAACTGATTAGATAAAACCAGTGCCGCTATCCTAGATAGACCATATTGCTAGGGCTTATACTTATTTACATAATGTAATCGCATCCTACTTTTCGCAAAACTTTTGTTGGTCAAATTTTTAAGTTTTGAAAAAGAGTGATGAAACTCGTAACCATTATTGGCTCTAGTACCAACTGTGGTAGAACCACCCGAAATAACACGCTTACGGAGGTGCTCGTCTTCTACCAGACTCTAAGCACCCTGAAAGCAAGCTACAACAGGCGGTATCTGTCGGGCACACCCCAAGGGAGAGCCCGAAAGCTCCACATTTTTCCCAAGGATCCAATAATGAGAACGAGTTACAATACTTGTCCATTTCATACATCAGAAGTTCTTAAAATTACAATATTACATTACCAAATGTCAGAGTGCGGAATAATAAATATTGGAATTTAAAATGAACATCTAGTGATAAGAGGCGAGGATCCATCTGAGCCCACCAGAAGAATCCTCCATACAAAGGTACTTCTCATGTATTACTTGCAACAGGGGTGAATAAACCCTAAGTACACAATATACTCGCAAGACTTATCCAACTAGTGGGAATAGTTTCCTGACTCCAAGGAATGTGATAAGCTTTATGGTTTGCTGGTTTTCTTTTGACAGAAAGCAATACTAATAGTGAGTCCTTATTTATGTTATTATTATCAGCCGTATTAAGTTATTATCTATCCAGTCTATATAAGCACATGTTCTACTTTCAAGCAAGAGTTGAGCAATCAGTTCCATTTCATCATCTTCCATATTTTAGTTCTTACTACGGTGCTAAACCATAGACAAGCCATACTGGATTGCCCGGCGATTCGCGAATCAATGCCCCTAGCTGGGTACCCCGAAAACACAAGCCCCGCTTGTACCCCAGTCACAAACAGGACTAACCCATCACCCTCCTGTCATGGGTGTCCAGGTCCCCATCCAAGCTTGGACTCTAAGCCCCCACTCCTGAGTCCTGGACTCAGTGCGGTGAAAGGAGCTCCACCATCTCCGCCTCCAATCAGTCGGTCCGAAAAGAGCCAGATCCACGACAAGAGAGCAACGAGTCTTCCCTGCGCCCACACCTAAGTATGTGCTCGGGATAATAAGTTTGTGATGTGCCTAGAGCCATATGCAACGATCGGTCCTTAATTGACATAGATAGGGTAAAAGTGTAACCGAGCTATGCCCTATTGGCTGCAGGACACAACCCTTTACACCCACCAGTACCCAAACCATATCCCTGCCCGGTCACCATTTTCCTTTCCACCATTTTATCATGAGTGATCATATTCATCCCTATTTGCGAGTAACGGCAGGTTACTCACGCTACCGATATCCTGAGCATAGCAACTACTCGACCTATATTAGTAGGACTCATAGGTAGATATATTTATGCATGTAGTTTCCATAAAATGCCTGTAACTTAAATGAACATCATATATATATATATATATTCATTGATCATAAAATAGGGGTTATGCGCCGGGGCAGCAAAGTCAGCACCAAAAGACTCTAGGGCTCCCTTCTGCACGAGGATCTCCTCCTCGTACTCCTCAATGACTTCCTCATACTCCTATTCGTCCACGGGCATGAACTCTACCAACTCGTGATCTACATGCATGAAATGATGGTGCAATGCTTAGTAATACGGCAACAACAACTCTTAAAATCCAAATACATCTATCTAACTACTAAGCTAGTGCTACCGACCCAGGTACTAAGTTATCTATTGTTACCAATAACAAGTATGAAGCATGACATACATTATCATAGCAACTATAGGTATTCTTACTCCTAATGATGATTTACGCTATATATGATAAAACAAGGCTAATAGCTACTCTATTTCTCAACCTACTCTAGGGCTACAAAATTTACAGCAAGTACAGAATAATCCAGTGAGCCTACTATAAAATTTTCATAGCTATAGCTATCACCAATTTACCATAAAAATTCCTACAAATATTAATCTACATAATACTAAGCTTTCTAGTTTGGATTTATGATCTCATCACTATCACGGCTAACTGTAATCTAACTACACTAACAGATAGATGGCATTTTTGTGAACCTAACAAATTTGGTTTCACTATTTTTGGACAACTACAAAATTTACTACAATTTATCAAAGCTCAGCTAAAAGAATTATATTGAATAAACATTTGTAATTCACTAGAGAATTGAAAAATGAATTCTACTGCGTGGCAAGAATATGAAGGATTCCACAAGTGCACATAATACCATTGTAGCATTTTACCAGGAGTATTCCAGGTATCGTTATTTATATTTGACCATAGGGAAACAAGGGAGTAAGACTTATTGAGTAATAGAGGAATATCTATCAACATGCCAGCATATCTTAAGTAGAGGGTAAATATATAGATAGGAATTAAGCATAATGACACTCAGGGATTAGATCTATAAAGATAATGTAAACTTGGCAACTTAGGAGAACAACATGTGAGGTAGATTCCTATGATATTCTTATTACAGGATCAAAGTATATATATACCTGACTATAGCTAAGACTAACTCTACTCTTGTGCACTTCGGGACACCGCTTAGACGGTAGAGAACCCACAATAGATAACTCTACTGACATGACTATGGTCCTACAATTTAAGAACTTGCTCAATTCAGAGTGGACTACAAAGGATAAACGGGACTATCACCTCTCGCTGCTACCACCCAACCAGAGAACAGGATGCACTCATAGGCAGAGCATTGTATAAGAACCATGCTTACATGAGACTCAGCTACTTAGCCTAACCAGTAAACTAGCAAGCTAAGCGCTCTATGAACCCGCACACAAAAGTATTGATAACCTTTAACTAAGCAAGATATATATTCAAAGTAAACATAGCCATGTAGATAAGAATATGATAAATTGATAATAAGTCTTACAAGATGCAGAAGTGAAGATACAAGGCTTTGCCGAGCCTCCAAGACTAGATCTGGAACTTGAGCATGAGCCCAACTCGACCCTCACTCCCGAGCTACTAATCTAATACATTGGAGAGCTCTAGATCTAATCCTCCTGGTGTGTCTTGATCTAAATGAGAGATATGAATTAGGGTTTTTCAAAATAGCTTTAGGGAGGGGGGTAGGGACTGCTATATATAGGTCAAGGTAGAGTAGGGGGCAAGGAATCGAGGTGGAGTAGGGGGCAAGGAATCACCACATCATTGATCCGCGTTAACTCCCTCGACCACCGTTGGATAAACCGACCTAAAACCGCCTTAAAATCAACGGTATAAATCGTAGGAAGGTGTACGAAGCGATGGAGGGTGAGCGGGCTCCGTGGTAGGCCGGTCGGCCTATGGGCTAGGCTGGCTGACCCACTTTCGTGGCTGTTTGGCCCAAGCTTAGGCGTGGTGTCTTCTAGAACCTTCTAGAGTTGTTTTTCAGAGTTTTCATGGGTTGAATCACTTGTTGTCGTCGGTTTGCTTGTTTGGAGTGTATGACAGTGGTCCCGGGAGCTATTTTCTAGATAAATCCTCCTGCATACAAATATTTACCAAAGCTTGTAGAATTCATTAGTTTAAACCCATATACCTATGTTTGGTGATGGAATTAAGTACATATGCAGGATATATTAACGGTTTAAAATTGGTGTTAACGACCGTCAACAAGCTCCCCCACACTTAACCTTTGCTAGTCCCTGAGCAAAGCCAAACTTAGTAATGGATCAGGAGTTGCTACAATGTTTTCACACCTCAAAAGTACACAGGTGTTCAATCAAAAATTCTCCTCCGAATTAGAATAAATTGATCTGACTTTCAAACTTACCCATATTACCTTCAACCATGGGGCTTCTTAGCCTTCACTTGGGTCTTGAGCAATTGAAAGATAGAATGATCGAGTCAACCACTATGTCTCAAGTTCTTTGTTCTACCATTGTTCTAGAGTTTTTATAAATTTTAAAAATAAAACTTAGAGATTCCATTGTATGACACTCTCAAGTCTCTCAATATATGTGGTATTTATGGATCCTCACCAAGGCAATAAAGATGTTATGCCTTTTCTCTTCCTACCACTAAAGCTTATGTGGAGTTCATAGGTAGGGTGAAAGCTAGAGCATACTTGCAATGCATATAATGTAAAGTCAAACAATGGATCTAAAAAGAGTTGAGTCATACAATCAAATCAAGATGTGCATGTGTGTGGATGTATATGGTGGATATATAAGGTGGATAACCTAATTCTACTTTGCTCCTTGAAAACTTATCTCTCTTTTGAAATTTGGAAACTATTTTGCAAGAGAACATGGGTTATCTTATTCATCTCTTTTTTTCAGGCAGACAACTAAGTACCCATTGTTTTAGATATCTCGGACACTTGTCCTAGGTGGTGTTTTCTAGATAAATCCTCCTGCATACAAATATTACCAAAGCTCATGGAATTCATTAGTTTAAACCCCTATACCTATGTTTGGTGATGGAAATAAGTACATATGCAGGATATGTTGATGGTTTATAATTGGTGTTAACGACTGTCAACATGCTTATTATATGCGCGGCCATGGATAGGGTTTGGGGCATGGATGTAGATGCCTCGGCGTCCATACCAAGCTTGGACATGCATCATTCATCCATTCATAGAAGGATGGAGCAGGTAGGTGGGCGCCAACGTCGAGGTACGAACGAGAGGAGGACGCCGATGGTGGTAGCTCCTACCCTAGGAGCGCCCAATAGGGTTTCTAGGTGGGGGCGCGTGCGCCCACAAGCTAGGCCATGGGGTAGGCCTAGAGGGAGGGCAACATGAGCTGGGCCAGGTGGGGGCGAGTGGGCCCTAGGCGTGGGGATTGGCTTGCGGCTGTTGTTGGGCCAAGGCTGGCTGGGCTGTGGCGCTACGCGGGCCTATGAGGAAAGAAAGGACAAGCGGGCTAGCTGGGCTACAAGGGAAGAGGTGGGCTAGGCCAGCTAGGTTGTTAGGGCCCAAGAGGTTTTTCCCATTTCTTGCTAAGGCAATTTTGACTCAAACAACAACCAATCAAACTCCCAAAGAAGATCCAACTCAAGGCACTCAAACATTGATTGAGATGAGAGAAGAGTTAGGGTTTTGTTTTTAGGAAAATCTAATATTCGAGTGGGGCTTGAATTCAACTCAACTTTTATTTTATTCAACAACATTTTATTTAGATAAATAGCTCTTGTCATGTTGTTGACTTGGTCAACTTCATGACAAGTGGCTTGTTGCCAAATGATTTTGAAGTTATGATTTTGAATTTATTTTAGAAAAGGGAAAAGTTTGTGTTGGTGTTTTGTAAACCGGACTAGTAAATTTATATGATTGTCGTGCTACTCTAGGAAGATGATGGTAGCATCCAAAAGACACGAGGATTTATACTAGTTCAAGTCAAAGCCCTACGTCTAGTCTTAGAGATGATCGAGTGCGTGTTTCTCGCTTGAATGCTCTGAAGTTCTTACAATGGGGGTGCAAGAATGGTGTAAGAGGTAGGAGAGCTAGAGCTAGGAGGTGAACTACATGAAGGGAAGCTTCAGGAGTTCGGAGAGTGTGAGGAATGAATTAGAATGAATTCTAATGAATCTCCCCTGGGATGGATGCCCTGGCTGCCCTTATATAGAGTTCGGGGCCAGGGCATGTACAAAGAAGAAGGTTCTCCCAACCAAGGGGTTATGGGCCTGAGGGAGGGGCCGAGCTAACTTGGCTTACAAGCTACGCTATCTTATTGCACACATCCAGGCATGGTTGTCGTCATGGTCTTGTGGCCACATCGCGGCATGGTGTGGTAGGTGCTACTGTGTCGGCCATGGTGGCACTGTAGGCATGGTGGTGGTTCGCCAGCCATCCTATGCGACGTGGTCTCTACCGTGGCCTTCGTCATTGTCTCTTGATTTCCTAGGGGCGTCATATAGGAGTTGGTAGCCACCCCCAGGTCATTAATCATCCGGTTAGCTTGTGGAGTAGGTGGCCACGATACCGAGCTCTGGGGTCAAGGCTCCTGTTTACTTGGATGGCCTCTAAGTCAAGGCCTCCATCGTGGATCCCATCCCATAGTGGGTAGAATCGTACATATGTCTTGTCGGGCTGTATCTAGATGGTGGGCACCGTACTGGTCGTCACCACTGGGTGGTGTTGTCTTGTCTGAACTGCATGGCGCAGGGATGGCGTCTGACCGGGCCAAGGTGACTACTGTCCTCTCGGTCCTTGCGGGGTCAGTGCGACGTGCCTTCTCTTGTTAGAGCAAGCGTGCTTAGCTGGGCTTGACCTCTCCTCATTCCTCTCGGGGGTCCGGATGGAGGAGAGGTCGTGAGCCCTTGTGTGGCTATGTGGCTAAGGCAAAAGAGAGGGGTTGTGGCCGACCCTGGCCTTAGCGTTTGGTCTAGTCTGCTTGGCTTAACTGGGCCTCAGTCGTTTGGCCTTTCGCTAGCTAGTGTATTGTGGGCGCTCGGCCTACTAACTAATTGATGCCTTAAGACACCCTGGGGTTATAACCCCGACAATAGCCCTTGAGTGTTTTTGTGATCATGAAGTGATTGTTAAAGTACTGAGTTGCGTGTGCGTTAGGTTCATAGTTGTGGCCTGTCTGAGCTTCGTTGCTCGACCCCTTGCGAGCTACCAAGAGATTCTTCTTCTAGTTGTCTAAAATTTAGAACCTCTTTCCAAAGGCTAACTACTTTAGAGATGGGAAAGAAACATAAACAAAATTTAGGCCATAACGTTGTCCAATCTCCTTGCACACTTCCTACGGTTTGACTATACCATGTTTTAGCTTTTCTCATCAAAGAGAACAGAAATAACTTCCATCTTAAGGTCTTGTCAGACATGCCAGCAATACACAAGCATGCATAGATCTACTCAAACTCTCGTAGGTGTGAACATGGGTTTTCATCACCTTCTCTCGAGAAGGATTTATCCTGAATCAATTTTATTAAACACGAGCGCAGCTCCTAACCAGGTGTTATGATAGGCTATGAGGATTTTGGTGGCTTTAGGCTTGCGCTCGTGGGTTTAGCATATTGATAAATAGGAGTGGAATCCATACTAAAAAATGTTAAGCTAGGCTCGAAGTTAATTTAGCAACCATTTTCTCGGCAACGACGCCAGAAAGCTTGTTGGTATATTTTAACGCACACAGATAAATCTATAAGCTCATGGATACCGCTGTAGTTTTCACCCAGAAGTATTCCAAGTATCATATCCATAGGGAAACATGTGAGACTAACTATGGTCTAACTTAACTAAGGGTAACAATACTAAGGGTAGCAACAAGCTTAGGATAAATAGGAGCATAGAAAGGAAAACTAAGGTTCTCTAATTCTGACTTGGATAAACTATGTCTTCTACTATTAAACTAGGGACATTACTAGGGAAAGACATCAGCAGAGGATGCTTTCCTTCGCAACCATGTCCTACGTGCCCTTACAAATGGGAGGTGGACTACAGAGGATTCAACGAGGCTATAAGAGTCACCCTCGTGAGCTACCACTGATCTAGAATGCAGGATGCATCCACAAGTAACCAGAGTCTAAGCATCACCATGCTTACACTACAATTACTACTTTACTCTTCCCGGATAAAGAATAAAGCACTCAAACAAGTTGTGAACCTGATGAATAATATAAACAAGAAGCTTACCTGAATCAGAAGTTGATTACCAGAGAAATCTTAGAGGCAAGCTCAGATAGAGCTTGGATCCACCAAGGTACAAGCCATAGAGAGAGCACCAATAGGCCGACGCCTCCTCCAAACTCTTCCCTCACTCTCTATCTCACTATTTCTATTTATAAGACTAGATCCTATGGATGACTAATCTTCTCTTGATAGCTGGCTCTGATCCTAACGAGGAGAATATGAATTAGGGTTTCAGGATCTAATAAGGGAAGGGGGTAGGGGCTGCTATATATAGGCTAGAGGTAGAGTAGTGGCCAAGGAATCGAGGTGGAGTAAGGGGCAAGGACTCTAGGAGGAGTAGGGGGCAAGGAATTGCCACATCATCAATCCACGTCAACTCTCCCAACCACTATTGGATGAACTAACCTAAAACCATCTTAGAATCAACAGTGTAGATCGTAGGAAGGAGTACACGACGACAGAGGGTGATGGGCCACCCTCATGGGCCGGGCGACCTCCCTAGTGGGCCGGCTGGCCCACTATGGTGCCAGGTGGGCTCCTCCTTCTGGTGGTGAGGCTTGGGCTCCATCTTGAGTCGACTTTCATAGGTGTCGTGGGTAGAATCACTTGTTGTTGTAGGTTTGCTCATTTGGAGTGTATGACAGTAGTCCTAGAAGCTATTTTCTAGATAAATCCTCCTACAATCATGAAATCACCAAAGCTCATGAAATTCATTAGTTTAAACCCATAAACCTTCATTGGTGATTACATTTATGCCCTTATACATGTTTAATTGATGATTTATAATGGTTATTAACTACCATCAACAAACACCCATGTGAAACGAGAATAATCATCAACAATAACAAAACCATATTTGTTACCGCCGATGCTAACATAGGCGACCGGTCCAAAGAGATCCATATGAATAAGCTCCAATGGGCTTGTTGTTGTGATAATGTTCTTTGGTGGGAGTGGTACGCCTACTTGTTTTCCAGCTTGGCATGTGTTACATATCCTATCTTTCTCAAAGTGAACATTCGTTAGTCCAACAATGTGCTCATCCTTTAGAAGTTTGGCCAAGTTCCTCATCCCAACATGAGCTAGCCAGCGATGCCATAGCCAACCCATGCTAGATTTTGCCACTAAATAAGTCTCAAGCTTAGCTTCACTTTTGTTGAAATTAACTAAGTAAAGCTTGCTTTTCATACGACACATAAAAGCAATAGAGGAATCCTCCCTTCTAATGGCGGTCACACCCTTATCCGTAAAGTGACAATCATAGCCCATCTCACATAATTGTGATACGAACAATAAATTGTAACTCAACGAATCAACATGTAAAATATTTGAAATTGAATGATCTTGAGTTATAGAGATTTTACAAACACCAAGCACTTCTCCTTTTGAATTATCCCCAAATACTATATTTTCACTCGGACATTCCGTTTGGGCATAAGATGAGAACATATTCTTCTCTCCGGTCATATGATTTTTACATCCACTATCAAGCACCCAACTTGATCCACCGGGGGAGTATGCCTGCAAAACAAGTTTAGTTTCTTCTTTTAGGTCCCCAATTAGCATTGGGGCCTTGAGTGTTAGCCACTAGAATCTTAGGAACCCATAGAGATCTTTTCACATATATGTTGGGCTCATTTCCAACATACGAGGCAACAACTTTACCAAGGTTGTTGTGTCTCAACACATAGCTAGAGGACATGCTCTCATGGGGTGCATGGTTCTTAGGCTTGTAGGCATACTTGTTACTCTTTGGTATGATTGGGTTCTCCTTGACCTATAGATGAGTGTTAGATGCTTTAGGGGCTTGTTGTCTTGGTCGAGGTTGTGCCTTGGTTCTGTTGGTTCCACTATTTTGCCAGACCCCGGAGCCTCTGTGTTTGGGCGTGGAACATCCATGTTTCTTCACGGAGCCTCCGTAGTCTGCACTGGCTGCACCTCTCCAATGGTCTCCTTCTTCTCAAACCTGATGCAAGACACTCCATTCACCATCTTTCTTTCACCAGTCTTGCCACCCTTCTTGTGGCTGAGACCAACCTTGATAAAAGGATGTCTTCCTTGAATGAATTTGGGTTTCTTGCTTGCATCATCCATGCACCCACTAGCTATGATGTTGTTGAGTCTTGAAATTTCCTTCTTCATAGCTTCCATATTAGCAAGGTTAGTAGCACGAGCTTCTAAATCAATATTGTAGCATCTATCACAACCCTTGCTAGTAGATGCATTAGAGATCTCACTTGCCTTCATAGGATGTGAGGTTTTATCCCAAAGGATGCAAAATTGCTCTTCAAGCTCCTCATTTCTTGTCTTGAGGGAATTATTCTTTTCTTGAAGCGTATTTAGGTCATCCTTTAGGGTAGCTATGACACTTTCTGCTTGGTCAACTTTCAAATGTAAAGTTTCAACCTCACTTCTTTTTGATGCAAGAGCTTTCTTGCAAGTAACATTGAGTTTCTCTTGTTTGGCAAGAGTAGCTTGAGTTCTCTCTAATTCATCTACCACCTTGGCTATGAAGTTTCTAGATTTTTTATCCATTTTACTTACCAAGTTGTTTAGTTCATCATCACTAGAGTCTATGTTGGATTCATCAATAGGTGGAGGAGAGGGTTTAGGCTTGGATTTAGGTTTTACCTTTTCTCCTTTGCCCATGAGACAAAAGAGTGTAGATCTCTCCTCATCATCGGTCAAGTTGGTGAAGAGCTTTGGTGAAAAAGAATGCTTCTTGATAGCAATGGTTGCAACTTTCTTTGTTTCTTCTTCACTTGAGCTATCATCATTTGAATCCCATTCATGACCAATATGAGCTTGACCTGAATAGTTCTTCTTGTGTTGGGTCTTGTCATCATTCTTGTAGTGCTTCTTCTTCTTGTCATTCTTGTCCTCTTTGTTCTTATAAGGACAATCGACAATGAAATGCTCCATGCTTCCACAATTATAGCATTTCCTCTTTTGCTTGTTGGGAAATCTCCTCTTCACAAACTTGTACCCTTCTCTTTTCAACCCCTTCTTGTACTTCCTCATGAACAAAGCAACATCACCAATCTCACTAGAAGACACTTCATCATCTTCATCATCACTTGAGTCACTTGATGAATCAACTGTCTCAACCTTGCTTGATCTTGATCTTGGCGGCTTGCTTGAGGTGGAGGTCTTGTTTGATTTGTTTGCCTTGAGAGCTACCTCTTTGACCTTCAAGTTCTCCATCTTTGCTTCTAGCTCTCCAAACTTCTTCCTTTGTTGTATCTCCATCTCCATGAGCTCATGAGTGAGTATTCTTCCAACACTAGGGGTGAACTCTTCAGACCTCTTCTTCTCTCTAATCAATGTCACGAGAGTTGGGTTTCTTAGAGCAAATGCTTCTAACATTACTTTTACAACATGATGATCACCCAAGTCATCCCCACCCAATCCTCTAATCTTGCCAACTATCACCATCAATCTATCAAACATCTCTTGAGGGCCTTCTCCATCCTTGATGACAAACCTATTGAGTTGAGCCAACAATAGATCAATCTTGGACTTCTTTACCTTACTAACCCCTTCATGTGCAAGGTGAAGAGTGTCCCAAATCACCTTAGCAATCTCCAAACCAATCACTTTGTTGTACTCTTCCAGGCTTAATGCACTTAGAAGAGCACTAGTAGCTTGAGCATTGCGATGTGTCATGCGAATCTCTCTTGGTGTGGGATTTTTGAGATCAACGGGATCTTCAAAACCTACACACACAATATTCCACATCTCCGGATGGAGTCCAATAAGATAAGCCTTCGTCATATGCTTCCACTTGGCAAAGTTAGTCCCATCAAATTGGGGTAACTTGCCCACGGGTATGTTGATGTGAGTGTTAGTAGGCAAATTTACGGAATCATAATTGAAGGATACACTCGAATATGATCACTTGGTGTTGGACTTGAGTGTTCTCTTTGGTAGCCTTTGAGCATAGTACTCATCATCATCATCTCCATTCTCTGACTCGCTGCTTGGTTGTGGACTTGATTCCACTTTTCTTCTTGCTTTGTATTTCTTCTTCTCCTTGTTCTTGTTCTTTTCCCTTTGCTTGTCTCCCTTGGAGGATCCCTTCCCACCGAGCTTGACCTTTGGAAGTCACTCAAGCGCTGCTGCAAGATTATCCTTAGGAGCTTCTAGTTCTTCTCCACTTGGAACATCTTCATAACATTCCTCTCCATCTTCCTCTGAACCCCTTTCTCTAGGACTTGCCATTTCCTCACATGATTAAGTGCTATCACGATGAAACCTGCTCTAATACCAATCGAAAGGATCTAGCAAGTGGACTAAAGGGGGGTGAATAGGCCATTTTCTAAAATTTAATCAACTTCACGAAACCAATCAGAACGCAGAACCTCCGGGCCTAAGCGTGGAGGTTCTGGGGCTAAGCGTGGAACCTCTGGGATCAGAGTAGAAATTGATCTACTGCAGAAATTAGCAAATGAAAAATAGATCGAATGTGATACCAGTCTTCTTGAGGAGTTTGTTGAGCTATCCAAATGGTTGGTTGCACCTAGAAGACGAGGAACTCGTAGATCAGATGCAAACCCTAAAAATCAATTCAAATCACAAGTAACAGCAACAATAATCACAAACACAAGAGACACAAGGATTTATCCCATGGTTCAACTCACCATAAAGGCTTGTCTATGTCCACATTGTTGAGGTTAGCCACAAAGGCTATGGAGTATCTTTCAACTTGCTCCTCTTCTCCAACCTATCACCAGATAATAGATTGAAGGGTTCCACTAAGTCACAAAGGGTAATACAAAAGTCCCGGTGCTCAGCCACAAAGGGTTGGGAGCTCCCGAGCGATCGCTAGCTGTCTAGGAGCCAAGCTCCAAGAGTAACAAACACACCAAGAGGCTAGAGCTTCACCAAGTGCACAAGAACAGAGGAGAAGGATCTTCTCAAGCTTTCTCACACTCTCTAGAGCCAAATCCCTCAAGGAATCATAGAGATCTTGAGCAACGGAGTTGGGAGCACTAAGCTTGGAGATAGAGAGAGCTCTAGTTCAAGTCAGAGTGAGTGAGGTTGAAGATGACCATTGGGGGCGAAGGGGTGAGGTATAAATACCCCCATTGTCACCCACAAAACGGTCAGGTCAGATAGACCCCGAAACCTCCACATCAGATCATGGAGGTTCCGTGCCGTAGAGGTTCCGCGCCTGGGCGCGGAGGTTCCTCGTAGGCCAAAGCAGATAGGATTTCAGCTCGACTGGCTTTCTGTGGCTGGGATTATTTGAGATGTAGATGGAGTTTTGAGCACTTGGTTCCACCCAGCACACCATTAGTATCCCCCTTGATAGTATGGCTTGTCCTATATAACTCAATTTCAAAATATAAAAGGAAGTAAACTAGCTCTTTGAGCCGTTGCAAGCCATCCAATTGAATTGGGGGTTCTCCTCCTTTATTTGTTTGCACCCACAACTAATGATACACTGTCAAACACTTAGAGAAGCCATTAGTCCTTTAGTTATATCGTAAACATCACCAAAACCCACTTAGGGCTTGATTGCACTTACACCTATGATGCCCTCCCCATGAACCGGCGGCGACAGGTTTCCCCCTCATAAGTTTTACCATGGACATTCCCCTCCCTAAAACAACCACTAGAATGGCCAGCGAAACACTCCGGTGAACGTTTTGCGCACCTTAGTCATAAGAAAGTACTAAGCTTCACGGTCAACTGTAACTCAGTCCCCTGTTATGTGTTTGGTACCTTAAAACTTGACAAATGGCCACCAATGAACGGTCCTTAATTGACACAGGTGGGACTAATACAACCAGAGCCTCACTCTGTTGCAATAATGAATCATATCCAAACCAAAGTCCAGAGTCCCGCCCAGTTTCCAATTATTACTGTAACACCCCGGTGTTATGCCAGCATTTAGGCACTGCAAATCATGCATATCATGCATCATCAAGCATCCTAATCATACATACCTAATCATGTAAATAACAACTGAAACACTGCTTCGAAACATACGAAACATGTTCGTGAAACATAAATGTTGCATACACCTGTTTAAGAGTTGTTTTGCCCAAATTATGCTTGCTAGGTTAGTAAAACATGTTTGGCTAAGCTTGTAAATCATCTAGAATTATTTAGCACAATTTTTGGAGCAAAGTTTGTATTCAAATTATTGCAGAATTTTGCCTTAAAAATAATTCCCCAAAAACTAGGGTTTTGAGTAAAAATTGACTTTGATTTTATAATTCAAAATCTAGATAGAATTGGACTTTGGTCATAAAAGCAAAGTTGTAGAGAATTAAATTCTAATCAACTTCCATTTTTGGTACATTTTCAAAAGATGTCATTTTCTTGCTCAAAATGATATTTGAAAACTGGTATTTGAAAATCTCTTGAAAACATAATTTGAAAAAGGCTTTTCTTATTTTGCGGGCCGCCACCTCGCTTCTCGGCCCATGGCCAAAGCCGGCCCAGCGAGCCTCCCGCAGCGCCGCGTGCCTCGCCTTGGCCCAGCCCAACCCCACGTGCGTCTGTCCTGCTGACCGCGCTGCGCCGTGCTGTTCGCCCGCGCCGTGTCCCGACCACGGTAGAACACGCCCGCCTACACCTGCCGACCGCGCTGCGCTCCTCTCCACTCCATCCTGCCCGCTCTCTTGCTCTCCCGTGCTCGCCCCTCCTCCCGCACACAGCGAGCTCACCACCGAGCGCCACCGTAGCCCGCTAGGCGAATTCACCGCCCCTCCTCCACCTCGGCCAGCAATCAAGCGCCAGCAGCTCCGCCTCGCTCTCCGGCACTTGGTGCTCGCGATTGTGCCGTCTATTGAGCCTAGGTAGCGCATTCTCGCGCCTCGCTGCCGTCGGCCATGGCGCCACCGTGCTCGGCCACCGTGGAACTCCCCCTTCCTCCCCTTCTCCTCCCTGCCTAGCTGCCTGCCCACATTCGCCAACTCCTCGCGAACCTCAGGCGCTCACTCGCTTGCCCTGACCTGGCCAGCAATGGCCGCCGGCCCGCTGGCCGAGCCGCGCCGCCACGACGTCTCGGCGCCGGCGTGAACGCCCTTCGCCTCGGCTGAGCTAGGCCAAGAGGCCGTGGGCCGAAGCCCCTACCAGGCCGCCGCACCCCCTTCGCTCGGCCTGAGCTGGGCCAAGTGTGGCCATGGGCCAGCTGATTCCCCCGGGCCGGCCTAGTAGCAATAGGATGTTTTATTTTTAGTTTTTCTTTATTATTTGAAAAGAGAAATAATTTGGAAAATGTTTGGATACTCAAATTTGCTCCAAATCTGTTGAAATAAATTTTGCTAGGTTCCTTATCACCAGATCTACTTGGGAAAATTATTGCATGTCATTTTTGAGATACTTTTCTGTAGAACTTTATTTAATCATGGATATTGCTGATAACTTGAAAATATGTAGAAAAACCTATAAGCTTCAGAAAAATATGATTTCCAAGTTTGTTAATCTTCTTATGTAATGTACTTCCTAGGAAAAATATGTGTCATGCATGTGCTGTAGAAAAATTTTGAGGTGTAGTTCGAGTACCTTTAATGGCTGATTTTTGTTATTTTTGCTAGAGAACAAACTTTGTATAAAACATGCATGTGATAATTTTTGTACAGTGATTGTATGCTATGAAGATCATAGGAAAAATGCTAACTCTGTTGTTTGACACTTTTCACAGTACAAAGTATTTTCATGTTCATAATCATGCCATAGCTTGTTATTTTTGTGTAGGCTAATCCACTCATTCAAATACTATGAAAATCTGATGGTAGACTACTTAGGGTAGTACTGTGCTATGGTAATTTTCTAAGATTTTTCTAAGCAATAAACATTGATGTTGCTATTCAAACCTATTATTAATTAGGGTTTAGTCAAGTGTTGCTTTATGTGTGATTAAGAAATTAGTGAAGCTTTGGTGTATCTTTGAAGCATTTAATAGGATGTGTTGACTTAACATATTAGTAGTAGAAGAGAATGTAGTAGATGACATATGCTTGTAGTATATGTTCTTGGATGATGTTGACTACCTTGCATTCTAGCATATCCCTTGTATTCATCTCATCCGATGCACCGATTGCATAAGCACTTACGCACATTGCATCATACAGGATCGCAAACCGAGAACCCAGTCGTCATACCCGAGGAGCCCGAGGAGTAGCTCGAGGTGCAGCCGCAGGAAGTGCCCGAAGCCGACGAGGAGGACGTTGAGGAACTTCCAGAGTGCCCCGATCACCGCCCGAGCTCCTTCGAGAGAGGCAAGCCCCGGAGCATTTTCTCTCGGTTTGCAATTATTAATTAAATGCTTTACTTTAATTGATGCATTATGTTCAAGAGTTGTTTGCAACCGTTGCTGCATTATACCTTGTCTACCTTTGTTATACTATATCCTTGTTACCCTGGTCTCCGCAGTCGAGTCAATGCTTAGCTAGCTTAGACCGGTAGAAGTCGGGTGATTTCCTATCACCTGCGAGCTATAGGTGGTTACCTAGATCTGCTTGGATGACTATGAAGTCATGGTATAACTAAGTGTTAAATGAAGTTGAGACCAGACGGAGACTTGTAGAGTTTTGGACTGTAGTGCTTTCCGTCTGTGTCGATTAAGGACCGACCATTGTTGGGCCTCGAGTCATGTTGAACGCATGCCTTACATTTAGCTGGCTGGATAAAGCATCTTCCGACCATGAAGCTGGGAGATTATTCGGGCTGAGTAGATTGCCCGCAGCGCACTGTGCCGGAGCAGGTGTGGTAGGACACGGGGGCGAGATGATAAGACCAAAGTGCAGTCGGTCGGCCCCTGGGTACATGTGGTTCCTGGCAAACTCGAGATTCCTGGATAGTTGACTCGGTGATCAATATCTCACTTTAGCGGGTGAGTGAGGTTTGTGTAAGGAATAAATCACCAGCTGGTTAGGAATCGATTCGAATCGCCATCGCTCCTAGATAGTGAGCACTTGACTTGAGTTACTTCATTGTAGTAATGTTGATGGAATACTTGGACAGTTATAATGAATATGACATTATGGAAGTTGTTTAATGATCATTGGTTATCATTATCTGCTTAATCACATGTTTGCTCTATTATAGGTGCAAATCTAGTCGACAGGTTAATAACAATTAACTTGACAATAATGCTTTTGAAAAGGGTCTTGAAATGCTAAAAATGCTTCTTTTTGCAAATGAGTCAGCTACCCTACTATAAAGCCCTTCATAATCCTTGGTGTCACTTATTTTCGGTTATGTCGGGTAAGTCTAGCTGAGTACCTTCTCGTACTCAGGGTTTTATTCCCACTTGTTGTAGATGGGCAGATGTATTACGGCTACTGTATCAACTGCCTTTATCCTACGATGGGTGATGCTTAGGACCATGGGCATGGTCATTCCTTACGTCTCGTCTGATGCTTTTGTTGGAGATGATCATTCGCTGGCACTGTATTTGAACTCCGTGTGAGTGTGTGTGGTTTAAACAAATGGCTTCCGCTACTTTTATTCAAACTTGTTTTGTAATAACTATGTTTAAACTCTGATGTATCTAAGATGCAAACTTTTATGTAATATGTGATGGTGACCGCTAAACTTATTACGATCTTGGCTGGAATGGAAGTTGGTTTGAAATCCTTCATGATTTCACGGACTACCGGGTTATACGGGCTTAAGTTTGCTAAATCGTCTGCTCTAGCGAATGATTTTCTTACTTAATCTACCCTACCCTATAATACACCAGTTAGAATAAATCTACAGCCACACAACAAATGCCTGCTCCACAGTCATGAACTATGCTACATCCATGCCCATGAATACACCCAGAAAATATAACACCATTAAAACAGATGTACCAGATTATCTCTTAGACATTCTCTCTCATTCCTCATCCAAATCCGACGGCTCATGTTTAGTGTGTCTACCCTCCGTCACCCTCCCACGGACCTGCCACGACACACGCGCTCCTAGATACACACGCGAATCCCCTCTCCCCCGACGCCTCCTCTCCCACACCCGAGACTCCCTCTCTCCCCAACGCGGCGCGACTCCTCCCCTCCCCATGCCGCCAGGCCGCCCCCTACCCCTTCCCTCTCTCTCTCTCTCTCATTCGCATACGGAGCAGGAAACGCGAAAAGAAGAGCACCATCGGCGCGGCGGTGGCGGCCCCAGCATGCGCTCGCCCCTGGAGAGGGCACCATGGGCGCCGGCTGCTAGGCCACCAGGCAAGGGCGCCGGCATAGGACGGCAGGCTGTTGGCCGCTAGCAGGGCAGTCCAGGCCGGTTGTCTGCCTCCCACCAGGCAAGCCATCCGCGTCGTCCTTCTTCGTATCTTGCTCCCTACTCCTCATCGTCGGGGTTGAGGTTGGGGAAGCTGAGGGGCAGCAAGCGGGATGGCAACGGCGTGCGGCGCGACACCAATTGGGGGCCTCGCGGGCGCGCGTGGGCTCCACCGCGGCCTCGCAGGCGCTCGTCCCATGTACGGTTGCCTGCCTCTCCCATCCCAGGTATGGTTGCCTGCCTCTCCCATCCCAGGTATGGTTGCCTGCCTCTCCCATCCCATTTCGATTTTGTTTCACTTTCGTGCCAGAATCGGGATCAATTCCGTTAATCCTGCAAATTTTGCGTCCAATCTAGCCGATAAATAGTCGACCATATCCCCTCCCTTGAGTTATTAGGATGGATGGGAGAGGCAAATTAGGAGCAGCAGTTATTAGGATCTGAAGCTGTGTCGACTTCTCAACAGCTGTGTTCTGCCGCGTTTCTCACGAGAACCTAATCAATACCGTCTTCTTTCTTAATTTTGTTTGTGTGATTGGGTTACCACTTGTAAGTTGTTGTCTGCTGTCCATGGATTGTTCGAAGAAATTTCCGTGAAACGTTTTGAATTTGTTTGTCAAAATTATGATCAGTGACCTGTGCTTATTTGTATCACTCGGTTGAGAAAAACATTTCTTTTACAGTTTCTTAACCTTGCGTGTGTATTGCAGCTACAATGATGTGTCAAGCTCTGTTTTTGTTTATTTTCTTCCTCCAGATATATGAGCAACGAGGTGCCAGAGTTCAAGTTGATATGAGCAGCGAGATCCCCCAACCAGCGGCAGTCTACCCAAGCTAGGCAAAAACACAGTATGTAGTCAGCTAGGAGTTGGAAATCTCCCTGACATGAATTTTGTTTGTATACCTTTCCTCACTTATTTTTATGCAGCACGATGAGCATGCTTACTACCATGAGAGAGCTTTGGAACTTTCATGTTTTGACAGGATACAACTGGAACTGGCTTCGTTGCTGGGCTGGAATTCTGAACTTTTCTTACTGGTTAGTTTGCACTCAACAGTATTAAATTTATTGCTCGGAGCATGTCGTGTCTTAGTGCAAAACTGAACCAGCATTCTTTGCTTGGTATAATATCACATGGGATTCCTCTTACTTTCCTGTTTCTCCCAGGTTGTCAATTCACAGTTCTGTCAGGTTGTGGTAACCCATATAAAAAAGGCTATGTGGTACTGAGATACAAGGTGTTCACTTTGGCTCATAATTTTTTAAGAAGAGATTTCTTTTTTTTCCTATTCTTCAATAATCCTGATGGGTAAAATAACCCTGAAGAAAGAAGCTCCCTGAGAATTATCTGGAAGCACAAAATGGAATGTTTGCTGAACTCTGTACCTCATCATGCATTATGATCAATATAACAAATGAACAAATCATTCCTTTTTCAAAAAGAAATGTTGCATTGGCACTGATAGTAGCAAGTGAAATGACACACTGTCATATCTGATGACATTTTTTTGAAAAAAAATATCTTTTGTATTAAAGACACAAATTGGTTAGCCCTTTCTCTGTTTTAATGTTTGTTTTTTGACAGCAAAAAAGTAGAGGTCACCTAGGTACATCAAGATTGATCTCCAGCAGCATAGGTTCGATCCAAAAATCCAACTGAATTAATAAGTGTTGACATCCATAACTCTGTTCGTTTTTATGTGAAATTTAAATATATCTCATCCTTACACGCTCATGCACTATATATGAAAAAAAGGATGCAGACATGATGACTTTGCAAGCTTTGCAACGGCAACGCTATCAAATCAGATAAACATACTTCTCTGATCTCTGAATCTGTACTCTGTTGTAATACATATCTGCAATTAGATTCCTGGAAGTCATTTCTACACAGCTAATTGCCTGCGGGGGCTTGTACTATGTAATAGTAATTCTTATTATTTTGATTGTTAACTATTCAGTGTCTTGAGTAATTTTAAAAGGAGTCATTAGAATATAGATGGTTCTTCTAGCTTTTTTTGAACTCATTATTTAGTTGTGGTTTCCACCTTTTGTTAGATTTTTGAACTCATTATTTCTTTGCATATCACTTTAGCATTTGGGCTGAGGTATTATAAAAGTTTTCAGATTATATGATTTATATATAAGATAGATAGATCATACAATTATGTTCCTCTTGTGTGTTGCAAGTTAATTTGGGGCCTAATATGTATTTTGAAAGTTAGCTGTAAATTTTAGACCTTGGGATCAATAAATGATACATGTGCAGTTTGCCTCTATCTCTTGCACCCTGCAATCTTGATTAGTTGTAGCACAGCTAGGTAATGTTCTGAAGAGAGTATATGCAGAACAAGAGCCTTGATAGCTCTAAAAATTGCAGTGAGAGTTTTGAAGTTTGGTAATTTTGATGCCTAACTCAGAATTCAGAATTTTGTTTCACCGGTGCCTATTCTATGAATTACCAGCCCTCGACGAAAAAATGGAGACGCCAGGAGAGGGACGCACTGCGCTCAGCAATGTATAACAAACATACATACTCCAGGTACATGCATACACACATATTGGCACAAGATATATATACAACACCATGTATATAAACACCACCATGTCAACAGCTTGCAGCGAAGAACAACGCGAGAGAGGAAATGAATAGGAAACAACGTGAGTACCGTGCCAGGATAAGGGCTCAAGAAACCAACGAGGAAAGGGCGAAGAGGAATAAGAGGAAGCATGAGTAACGTGCTCGGCAAAAGGCTGAATCAAGTGCACTTTCAAACGTACCGGATCAACCAAGTGCACTATCTTCGGAAATCTTCCGTGGTATAAGAATATGGTGTTTAGAACATGTGATTGCTATCGAATGATTAGGCATTGTTTATTTTGTTCATGGACCTTGCCCTGTTTACTTCAATAGCGCCGCAATATCCCTGTTTACTCCAATGGCATCCTGCCTACTTAAGGTCTTAGGCAGATTGTAAATTAGATGGTTAATGTGAGACATAACTTTATTATGCCTTGTTATGCATAAATGTTTTTTTGGATTATATACATGGTCATATACAATTGTGTGAAAATTGAACTATAGAAAAAATATTGTCCTTTGGATGTTTTTATGTGCATCCCTAAAATGAAGCCGTGGCGTTAGCACGGGCACTATACTAGTTTCGTATAATTGGTCGGTTCTGTTACAGCTGGCATCAGAGCATGGTTTAGTGTGTTACTGTTCACAAGTGTATTTAAAACAAAAAGGCATTTGGAAAACGTGATTTTCAAACTATAAAGTGTGCCAGTGGTCATATCCTTTATGCCCAGTTAAGGACTTTAGGTGGCTTAATTAAGTACTAACTTGGGGTTCTTGCATCATATTTCTCTTTCGTCGCTCATACGGCGTGCTATTGTATGAGTGCCACTTGTTTGAGTGGTAATGTATGGATCAATTGCCTCTACGCCTCGGTAAGTGTGAGTTGTGAGAGCATGATCGGATACACCACCGATCTAGGGTGAATGCTTATATGATGCTGGAGTAATTACATGTTCTACGCATGTTTTACAAAGGTATCTCATGTGTGGGTATTCCGTCTGTTGAGGCGATGCCGTCAATAGGACGATGGTTCGGGTAGTTACTACCGTTGTACACGTATCGGGGGATTCGTGTAGAGCGTGTAGATAAAAATTTACTGCTTTTATGCATTCATTGGGAATTGGGCTGAAATGAATTTTCTACAGGTACATAACAACGCTATCGTGTAGAATGTATTAGTTACGTATTTAAGAGATCGTTTGTATGCCACCGAATTCGTCGCTAGACTTATTTATTTCATAAGTTTGTGAGAACGTACAGCACGCACATACATCATATTACTTGTGCATTTCATTCATGTCATGCATTCCTCCCCTTATAAATTGATTATCTCATTTTGATAAAAGTTGTATCACCTAAAATATGTTTCCCCGGGGTAATAAAAGAACTTTTGCTATAGATGGCCCGCATGAAGCAGACCGCCCGTAAGTCCACTGGAGGAGGAGCACCTCGACGTCCGTTGGCCCTGAGGGAGCACCGCACCACGGACACCTTCTTGAGCGAGTTTGGCATGCCGACCTTGCTTTGGAGAGTGCTCCATGATGTGGGGTACCTAGAGGGTCAAGAGCCGGTGTACTCCTAGAATGAGAGCCAATTAGCAGAGGATGGACTTGCAGTGGTAGAGATCATGGTTCCTGCTCTTGGTGATGCTCCAGATTGGGATGGTTGGCACTTGGAGTTTGAGGGTCGCACTCCTGCTGAGGGTGCAGAGGGAGCAGCCTTCCGTGTCATCAGGGATATTATGAGCAGATTTCCCAGTGAGCTTACAGCAGCTCTAGCTGGCACCTTTCCTAGGGATGATCCTCGTGATGCCATTTGGGTTCAGCCTCAGGGAAGTGCCTTGGTCAGAGGTCCAGCTGAGGGACAGGCTAGCAACAACCATTCTATGAGTGCTATGTTCGCCGCCATCAGAGCGTATGAGGGTCTTGAGAGTACCTACTGGACTTTGACTGGCTTGCGTGGTCAGGATAAGCTCAAGGGGAGAAAGCAGAAGAAGAGACAGGCACATGCTATAGCTAGTTTGCAGGAGCAGTTGGCTGATATGAACTTACAGCGAGACCAGGTGGTTGAGAGAGGTGATAGATCTATGCAGCGGGTGCATACGTTGACTCAAGCCAACAACAATGCAGACCGCATGATTGGACAGTTGGTTCAGGAAAGGAATGAAGCCTGGGACGAGAGGGACCTTCTGCTGCAGAGGGTCGATGAGCTAGAGGAATATAACGGCAACCTGCACGAGGAGTTTCACGTGCTCTACAATGGGGTTGGCCCATATGCTCCACCAGATGCCGCTGGCATGGACATCGACGACGACAACGAGGACGAGCCTGTAGTTTCACCTGGGGGCGATGGTGATGACTCCGATCCCGACGATGGCCCCGAGGAGTAGGCTGGTTGCCTTGTGCTAGTATCTAGGTCCTGTCACGATGACCTTTCTTTTGTTGGCATGTAACCTAATGTGTTTTGCTTCGAACTTATGGGACTTGGCATGTGGTTGGAACTTGATTAAGAATGCGATATCTGAACGCATAAAAGTCCAGTGTATGTATGCTGGCAATTTGGTTATATGGACGCGATGTTTGCTGTTGAAGTAATTTGATTAAGTGATGTTGTTTTAATTGGGATGCGATTGTTGTGCCTCTGTTTTATTGTATGAATTTATTCTCTCTAGTAAATTCAGTACGGCATAATTTTTCCTTCACTCGCAATTATTACAGCTTCACTCAATCATTACTTGTTGCTGAAATATGCAGATGACAAACACTCGCCGAACCACGTATGAGGCCGCTGAGACTGGTGCTAATGGTGCGGGGACCGGTGGTGGTGGTGGAAACCACGGCAACAATAATGAGCCTCCCCATGAACCGTATTTGCCACCTCCTCCCCCGTTTACCCCCGAGATGTTCCTCGTACAGTTGCTCGGGAGTCAGCGCAATGCGGAACAACCCCAGAAGAACATGGAGGATTTTCTGTGCACCATCGCCAACAACGTTCAACGCGGTAACAATCAGGGTGGTGGCATTGGAGTGAACCAATATAGCAGCTTCAAAGATTTTATGGACACTAGGCCGCCAGTATTCAAGGAAGCAACAGAGCCACTCGATGCTGAGGAATGGATCAACACTATGGAAGATAAATTCCGTGTGTTGAGGATGACTGAGGTGTTGAAAACAGAGTATGCTGCACTTCAGTTGCAAGGACCAGCGGGAATGTGGTGGAAGCACCATCGCACCACCTTCCCTCCAAATGCTCAGATTTCGTGGAGAGAGTTTGTTGAGGCCTTCCGTGGAGTTTATATTCCACCCGGGCTGACCGAGATGAAGTTGGGAGAGTTCTTGGCGTTGAATCAGGGCACCAAGACCGTGACGCAATATTTGCATGCCTTCAACAACTTGTGTCGCTATGCTCCCGACATGGTTGACACCGATGCTAAGAGAATAGCCAGTTTCAAGAGGGGACTCAATCCGAAAATGATGAAGCATGTGGGTACCAACAACCGTGTCAGATTCAATGACTTCATCAGCGACTGTCTGAAGCAGGAGAAGAATAACAATGCCAGCACCGCAGCCATGACATGCAAGAGAGCCCTTGAAGGTGGTCCGTCCCAAGCTAGAGCACCTATGGGAGGTCGTCCTCCATATCGCCCATCGGCACCTGGCGTGAGGTTCAGGCCACCTCAGCAGAGAAGTTAGAATTTCCGTGGACCCTAGAAGCCTTACAAGATGGCAGTACAACCCAACAAGGCAGTCGCAACTGCGGTACAAGGCAGTTCCAAGGGAGCTGTGGGATCTACCGGGACAATGAGGGGACCCTGCTATAACTGTGATCAACCCGGCCACTTCTCGAGGTTTTGTCCGTATCCGCCCAAGAAGAAGCAGCAGACTTATAATGCTAGGGTGCATAGTACGACTGTGGATGAAATTCCTGAGGGAGAGCCCGTCACTGCTGGTAAGTTTCCTGTCAATGAAAACTCTGCAGTTGTTCTATTTGATTCTAGATCATCACATTCTTTTATGAGTCAAGCATTTGCACAGAAACATGAACAACTATGCACAGAATTGGGTTATGGTTACCGTATAAGTTCAGCAGGGGCTGATGTTTTGACCAACCAGATGGTTCAAGGGGCAACCCTTGAATTAGGTAGCAGGAAGTTTCGAGTGAACTTGATAGTTATGCCTGGATTAGTTTTGGATGTCATTATAGGGATGAATTGGATGAAGGATTGGGGAGCAGTCATAGATACTGGAAGTCGAGTACTTACCCTTAAGGATCCCCTGGGTGAGGGTACTTTCCAAGTACCATTGCCTCAGAGAACAGACCTTATAAGTGTTACATGTGCTATGGAAGTCATTCCTATTCATCAGATTCCGGTAGTGTGTGAGTTTCCGGATGTATTCCTGGACGAGCTACCTGGTCTTCCGCCGGATAGGGAGATTGAGTTTGGAATTGAATTAATCCCCGGAACAACTCCGATTTCAAGGAGACCCTATCGGATGCCTCCAGATGAACTAGCTAAGCTGAAGAAGCAATTAGAAGATTTATCAAAAAAGGGGTTTATTCGGCCAAGCAAGTCTAAATGGGGATGTCCCACCTTGTTTGTGAAGAAGAAGAAAGAGGGCACGTTGAGAATGTGCGTAGATTACAGGCCACTCAATGCTGTAACCATAAAGAATAAGTATCCCTTGCCTCATATTGATGTTCTGTTTGACCAGTTAGCCAAGGCCAAGGTATTCTCAAAAATAGATTTGAGATCCGATTATCATCAGATCAAGATTCGGCCACAGGATATACCAAAAACTGCATTTTCCACCAGATACGGGTTGTATGAGTATCTTGTCATGTCCTTTGGCTTGACAAATGCTCCTGCATACTTTATGTTTTTGATGAATACAATTTTCATGCCAGAATTGGATAAGTTCGTGGTGGTGTTCATCGATGATATTCTGGTGTACTCCGAGAACGAGAAGGATCATGAAGAGCATTTGAGAATTGTCTTAACCAGACTTAGGGATCATCAATTGTATGCTAAGTTTAGCAAATGCAAATTCTGGTTGAAGAAAGTTCCTTTCCTTGGTCACATTCTGTCAGAAAATGGAGTTTCAGTCGATCCAAGTAAGGTGCAAGAGGTTATGAATTGGAAAGCACCGACCACAGTTCCTGAGATTAGAAGTTTCTTAGGACTAGCGGGTTACTACCGTCGCTTTATACCAGACTTCTCGAAGATTGCCAAACCAATGACAAGTCTGCTATAGAAGGATCACAAGTTTGTGTGGACAGAGGAGTGTGAAGCAACTTTCCACACTTTGCGGAAACTGTTGACCACTGCTCCTGTTCTAGCACAACCAGATATCGAGAAACCATTTGATGTGTTTTGCGACGCATCGAAGACTGGATTGGGTTGTGTTCTTATGCATGAAAGGAGTCATTGCTTATGCTTCACGTCAATTGAGAAAGCACGAGGTCAACTATCCAACACATGATCTTGAACTTGCTGCAGTTGTGCATGCCCTAAAAATTTGGAGACATTATCTACTTGGTAATGTGTGCAACATTTTCACAGATCACAAGAGTCTTAAGTACATCTTTACCCAACCAGAGCTGAACATGAGACAGCGCAGATGGTTGGAATTGATCAAAGATTACAACTTGAATGTGCAATATCATCCTGGAAAAGCCAATGTAGTGGCAGATGCCTTGAGCAGAAAGTCACATTACTTGAATGTGCAGCCATTACTTGAAGATGGGTTCGATCTGATGCATCCTGCTGTGTTACATAGTATTTAGATTAGTTGCTCTTTGGAGAGTAAGATAATAGAAGGCCAGAAAACCGACAAGGGGATATTCCACATCAAAGAGAAAATCAAAGAAAAGCTGTCTCAGCACTTTAAAATGGATGAACAGGGCGTGTTGTGGTTTGACGACCGTCTTGTGGTTCCCAAGGATCGAGAGCTTAGGAATAAACTCATGGATGAAGCTCACCTTTCTAAGCTATCTATCCATCCCGGAAGTAGTAAGATGTATCAAGAACTAAGACCTCGTTATTGGTGGACCAAAATGAAGAAAGAAATTACAGCATATGTTGCCAGATGTGACACATGTTGTCGAGTGAAAGCCATTCATATGAAACCTACCGGTATGTTGCAACCCTTGTCAGTCCCAAGTTGGAAGTGGGACGATATCAGTATGGATTTTATCTCGGGTGTGCCCACTACTCAAAACGGACATGATTCGATTTGGGTAATTATGGACCGTCTTACCAAGACCGCTCATTTCTTGAATGTCAAAACAAAATATCGACCACCTCAATATGCCGAGAAGTATATCACAGAAATTGTGAGGTTGCATGGTATACCAAAGACCATAGTATCTGATAGAGGCTCATAGTTCATGGCTCACTTTTGGGAACATTTACACAAAGGCTTAGGAACTAGTTTGATTCGTAGTACCGCTTATCATCCTCAGATAGATGGTCAGACTGAACGAGTGAATGCTGTTTTGGAGGATATGTTAAGAGCCTACGTATTGTCTTCTAAAGGATCATGGGAGTCATGGTTACCATTAGCTGAGTTTTCTTATAATAATAATTATCAAGAAAGCATCAAGATGGCTCCATTCGAAGCTTTGTATGGCAGAAAATGTAGAACACCATTGAATTGGGTCGAGCCTGAAGATAGAAGGTATTATGGCATTGACTTTGTAGAAGAAGCCGAGAAGAAAGTTCATATTATTCAGCAGAATATGAAGGCGGCCCAATCACGTCAGAAAAGTTATGCAGACAGAAGAAGGAGACCCCTTGTGTTTGAAGTTGGTGACTATGTTTATCTGAAGGTCACGCCAATGAAGAAGAAAAGGTTTGGAGTCCGAAGAAAGCTTGCCGCTAGATTCGTAGGACCATACAAGATCTTGGAACAAAGAGGTCCAGTAGCCTACAAGTTAGAGTTACCTAAGACAATGAGTACCGTTTTCCTAGTTTTCCATGTATCACATCTCAAGAAATGTTTGCGTGTTCCGGAGGAAAGAATAGAACCTCGAGGTATCCAACTCAAATCAGATTTGGTGTACCGTGAACAACCGGTCCGTGTTTTAGACACTAAAGAACGTGCTACTCGGAATAGTGTGGTGAAAACATACAAGATACAGTGGGATCATCATGATGAGGGAGATGCAACTTGGGAAACGGGAGAGTATCTACAAAAAGCTTATGAAGATTTTTATAACAAATGGTTCGTAACCCAAATCTTGGGATGAGATTTTTATAAGGGGGGAGGGCTGTAACACCCCGGTGTTATGCTAGCATTTAGGCACTGCAAATCATGCATATCATGCATCATCAAGCATCCTAATCATACATGCCTAATCATGTAAATAACAACTGAAACACTGCTTCGAAACATACGAAACATGTTCGTGAACCGTAAATGTTGCATACACCTGTTTAAGAGTTGTTTTGCCCAAATTATGCTTGCTAGGTTAGTAAAACATATTTGGCTATGCTTGTAAATCATCTAGAATTATTTAGCACAATTTTTGGAGCAAAGTTTGTATTCAAATTATTGCAAAATTTTGCCTTAAAAATAATTCCCCAAAAACTAGGGTTTTGAGTTAAAATTGACTTTGATTTTATAATTCAAAATCTAGATAGAATTGGACTTTGGTCATAAAAGCAAAGTAGTAGAGAATTAAATTCTAATCAACTTTCATTTTTGGTACATTTTCAAAAGATGTCATTTTCTTGCTCAAAATGATATTTGAAAACTGGTATTTGAAAATCTCTTGAAAACATAATTTGAAAAAGGCTTTTCTTATTTCGCGGGCCGCCGCCTCGCTTCTCGGCCCATGGCCGAAGCCGGCCCAGTGAGCCTCCCGCAGCGCCGCGCGCCTCGCCTCGGCCTAGCCCAACCCCACGCGCGTCTGGCCTGCTGACCGCGCTGCGCCGCGCTGTTCGCCCGCGCCGCGTCCCGACCACGGTAGAACACGCCCGCCGTGTGGCGGCCATGCGCCGTCGACACCGCCGCGCATCGCGGCTGGCCTACGTCCGCTCCCACGTGCCCGCCTACACCTACCGACCACGCTGCGCTCCTCTCCACTCCATCCTACCCGCTCTCTTGCTCTCCCGTGCTCGCCCCTCCTCCCGCGCGCAGCGAGCTCGCCACCGAGCGCCACCGCAGCCCGCCGGGCGAATTCACCGCCCCTCCTCCACCTCGGCCAGCAATCAAGCGCCAGTAGCTCTGCCTCACTCTCCGGCACTTGGTGCTCGTGATTGTGCTGTCTGTTGAGCCCAGGTAGCGCATTCTCGCGCCTCGCCGCCGTCGGCCATGGCGCCACCGTGCTCGGCCGCCGTGGAACTCCCCCTTCCTCCCCTTCTCCTCCCTGCCTAGCTGCCTGCCCGCATTTGCCAACTCCTCGCGAACCTCAGGCGCTCACCCGCTTGCCCTGACCCGGCCGACAATGGCTGCCGACCCGCTGGCCGAGCCGCGTCGCCGCGACGTCTCGACGCCGGTGTGAACGCCCTTCGCCTCGGCTGAGCTAGGCCAAGAGGCCGTGGGCCGAAGCCCCTGCCAGGCCACCGCACCCCCTTTGCTCGGCCTAAGCTGGGCCAAGTGTGGCCGTGGGCCAGCTGATTCCCCCGGGCCGGCCCAGTAGCAATAGGATGTTTTATTTTCAGTTTTTCTTTATTATTTGAAAAGAGAAATGATTTGGAAAATGTTTGGATACTCAAATTTGCTCCAAATCTGTTGAAATAAATTTTGCTAGGTTCCTTATCACCAGATCTACTTGGGAAAATTATTGCATGTCATTTTTGAGATACTTTTCTGTAGAACTTTATTTAATCATGGATATTGCTGATAACTCGAAAAATATGTAGAAAAACCTATAAGCTTCAGAAAAATATGATTTCCAAGTTTGTTAATCTTCTTATGTAATGTACTTCCTAGGAAAAATATGTGTCATGCATGTGCTATAGAAAAATTTTGAGGTGTAGTTCAAGTACCTTTAATGGCTGATTTTTGTTATTTTTGCTAGAGAACAAACTTTGTATAAAACATGCATGTGATAATTTTTGTACAGTGATTGTATGCTATGAAGATCATAGGAAAAATGCTAACTCTGTTGTTTGACACTTTTCACAGTACAAAGTATTTTCATGTTCATAATCATGCCATAGCTTGTTATTTTTGTGTAGGCTAATCCACTCATTCAAATACCATGAAAATCTGATGGTAGACTACTTAGGGTAGTACTGTGCTATGGTAATTTTCTAAGATTTTTCTAAGCAATAAAAATTGATGTTGCTATTCAAACCTATTATTAATTAGGGTTTAGTCAAGTGTTGCTTTATGTGTGATTAAGAAATTAGTGAAGCTTTGGTGTATCTTTGAAGCATTTAATAGGATGTGTTGACTTAACAAATTAGTAGTAGAAGAGAATGCAGTAGATGACATGTGTTGTAGTATATGTTCTTGGATGATGTTGACTACCTTGCATTCAAGCATATCCCTTGTATTCATCTCATCTGATGCACCGATTGCATAAGCACTTACGCACATTGCATCATACAAGATCGCAAACCGAGAACCCAGTCGTCATACCCGAGGAGCCCGAGGAGCAGCTCGAGGTGCAGCCGCAGGAAGTGCCCGAAGCCAACAAGGAGGACATTGAGGAACTTCCAGAGTGCCCCGATCACCGCCCGAGCTCCTTCGAGAGAGGCAAGCCCCGAAGCATTTTCTCTTGGTTTGCAATTATTAATTAAATGCTTTACTTTAATTGATGCATTACGTTCAGGAGTTGTTTGCAACCGTTGCTGCATTATACCTTGTCTACCTTTGTTATACTATATCCTTGTTACCCTGGTCTCCGCAGTCGGGTCAATGCTTAGCTGGCTTAGACCGGTAGAAGTCGGGTGATTTCCTGTCACCTGCGAGCTATAGGTGGTTACCTGGATCTGCTTGGATGACTATGAAGTCATGGTATAACTAAGTGTTAAATGAAGTTGAGACCGGACGGAGACTTACAGAGTTTTGGACTGTAGTGCTTTCCATCTGTGTCGATTAAGGACCGACCGTTGTTGGGCCTCGAGTCATGTTGAACGCATGCCTTACATTTAGCTGGCCGGATAAAGCACCTTCCGACCGCGAAGCTGGGAGATTATTCGGGCCGAGTAGATTGCCCGCAGTGCACTGTGCTAGAGCAGGTGTGGTAGGACACGGGGGCGAGATGATAAGACCAAAGTGCAGTCGGTCGGCCCCCGGATACATGTGGTTCCTGGCAAACTCGAGATTCCTGGATAGTTGACTCGGTGATCAATATCTCACTTTATCGGGTGAGTGAGGTTTGTGTAAGGAATAAATCACCAGCTGGTTAGGAATCAATTCAAATCGCCATCGCTCCTGGATAGTGAGCACTTGACTTGAGTTACTTCATCGTAGTAATGTTGATGGAACACTTGGACAGTTATAATGAATATGACATTATGGAAGTTGTTTAATGATCATTGGTTATCATTATCTGCTTAATCACATGTTTGCTCTATTATAGGTGCAAATCTAGTCGACAGGTTAATAACAATTAACTTGACAATAATGCTTTTGAAAAGGGTCTTGAAATGCTAAAAATGCTTCTTTTTGCAAATGAGTCAGCTACCCTACTATAAAGCCCTTCATAATCCTTGGTGTCACTTATTTTCGGTTATGTTGGGTAAGTCTAGCTGAGTACCTTCTCGTACTCAGGGTTTTATTCCCACTTATTGCAGATGGGCAGATGTATTACGGCTACTGTATCAACTGCCTTTATCCTGCGATGGGTGATGCTTAGGACCATGGGCATGGTCATTCCTTACGTCTCGTCTGATGCTTTTGTTGGAGATGATCATTCGCTAGCACTGTATTTGAACTCCATGTGAGTGTGTGTGGTTTAAACAAATGGCTTCCGCTACTTTTATTCGAACTTGTTTTGTAAGAACTATGTTTAAACTCTGATGTATCTGAGATGCAAACTTTTATGTAATATGTGATGGTGACCGCTAAACTTATTACGATCTTGGCTGGAATGGAAGTTGGTTTGAAATCCTTCATGATTCCACGGACTACCGGGTTATACGGGCTTAAGTTTGCTAAATCGTCTGCTCTGGCGAATGATTTTCTTACTTAATTTCGTATAATTGGTCGGTTCTGTTACAATTACCCCCATCCAAACCATGTGATAATAGTAACAATAATAGCCATGACCTATCTCTCGCGAGTGACAGTCCATCACCCGACTTCTATCGTAGGTCCTATAGCATGGCATACTACACGATCATGTCATACTAGTAGGGCTCATAGGATAAAATATTTATGCAGGTGGGTTTCAGACAACTCCTACAACTTAATGCACACACATATGGTAATAAGTGCTTGAAAAAATAGGGGTTATGCACCGGGGCTTGCTTGGGTAAACTTGTACTCTACTAAGTTAGTATCCCCCATCTTTAGACATGATCATCCTTCGTCTTCAGGATATGATCACCATTGCACCGTCTTCTAGTTCGACTTCATAATCCACCAATTGATCCATCAACCACCATCGTACCTAAATGATATGCATGAATGCAATGCATGCTTAAGTCAAACAAGCATAACAAGACATTTACAAACACTACAAGACAAGCAACACGTCATCATGGTGAAGGGTAACTAAATGTTGGAGGTTCGACTCTCATCCTCTCCTAGCGACTTACTTGTGAGTTACTATTATCAACCTAACACAAGTGAGCAAAAAAACCATTTGCATTTAAAACATACAAGTGAAAGCTTATCATAACATGCTGAGCACACTTCTACTTACTAAACACACTTTGCCTAGTCATCATGTAAAACAAGTAACATAGACAAACATATATTAACCCTAATCTAAACACCTATCATATACAAAAGCTTAAATAATGACAACTAAGGAATAAAAAGGTGGCGCACCAAACATCTCTTTTGGACATGAAAAATTTATAGTTTATACATCTTAACTAAACATAACTACTACATAAAATTCATAATTTCAGGATAAGCAGATTATTTACTAGTAGTTAATTAAGATTTAAATGCCAATAAAGCATGTGACACATGATAAATCAATAACTCAGTAAATACGTATCAAATGTGCATGAAATTTTTACCAGTGCACACACACATCAATACTAGTTTGCCATAAAAATTTCACTAGATTTGGATGATGAAAACAAGCTCTATTAAATAAACACATAAAAGCTAGATCTACTATACAACAAAAACTTTATACTAAAGAACATGATATTATATGTCTACTGCATAGATCTAGTCATGTGAAGACTAACAAAACAAGTTTGGCATTTTTAGGATTTTCTACGATTTATTAGGAATTTTCAAAGTTTCAGCCAAATTATACTAAAAAGAAAAAGGAAAACCATATAAGACAGACACATTTCACCAAGACCCCTGTGGTTTTCCTTAATTAACCCACAGACTAGCCATACTATTCATGTGAGTCTAGTACTTCGCATCTGGACCCAAGAAAGAGTTTCTAATTCGTTTTCTTCCCTGTCTTCTTCTTCAACGTAGCAGAGGAGCAGAGGACGGACGGGCTCCGGTTGATTCCAGTGGCCAGGTGGCCAGAAACAGCGACAGCAGGGCCGCGTGCCCAGCTAAGGGGGCCCCGCGCTTGTGTTGGCGGAGGAGTCTTGGCCGGAGGCGGCCGGGGCGTACTAGCCACGTGCGCCACTGGCAGCGGCGGCGGCTACCTCGCCGGCTCCAGGTAGCAGGCGGCGGCGGTGCTGTGAGGCGCGGCAACCGATGAGGACAGGCTATGTGGCACTGGGCGAACACGGTGCACCCATGGCTGGCACCACCCATGCTGGGGTAGGGCGCATCGACTTGGCCACGTGCGTGCTGCGCCGCGGCGGCCCGAGCAGGGGCCGCGGTGGCTCCCGATGACACAAGCTCCAGCGAGCGTGAGCGGGACACAGAGGGGAGTGAGGAGGAGGTAGTGGTGCATGTGGCCATGGCTGTGGTGGTGTGCAGAGGCGGGAATGGCAGTGGTGGTCGGAGCTCGACAGTGGCCATGGCGGAAGAGAGCGCGTTCGAATGAGAGAGCGGGTAGAGGGCGAGCTACAAGGGAGCGAGAGAGAGGGCAAGGAAGAGGGCGCAAGTGAGCTAGGCGAGCTGGGCATGCAGAAGAAGAGAGTTTTACCTGTGAACCATTAAAAAAGATGACCCTTTCCTACAGGTCACTAAAAAGTTCAGACGCACAAAGGTACCATGACACTTTATTTTTTTGCCTTCCAAGCCATTCCGTCCACCTTCTGTTTGATTTCCACCGTTTGACAGCCCTGACATGTGGACCTGGTCAGTGACAATGTCCAAAATACCCTTCTCTCACAATCCTATCCGCTCTCTGTTCGGTGGGGACAAGCTATCAGCAACCCAGTACCTTCTTCCTCCTCAAGAAGAGCAACGAGATCTTCATGGTCGAGGCGGAGGTCGCCCGCACGCGCGCCCACCGGACCTGCACTGCTGAGCCCACCGGAGATCCGCCTTCTTCCTCTTCCTGCTGCTCATGACATGGCGGCCCATGGCGGCCCATGGCGGCGGCGGCCGCGCTCTCCACCTTCGCACCGGCGGTGACCACGCACGCAAGGAGACGTAACCGTCCTCGCACCCCTTCACCGCGCTAGCCGGCGGGGATGACATCCTCTGCGCCTTGGTCTGGACTTCCTCTACGCTGTGGTCTACCCCTTGGTCCAAATTCAAAGGGCGACACACAGTTGACGCGGATGCCGTGCGCTCCGAGCTCGCATGCCGCGTTCTTGGTGAGACCCACGACGACGTGCTTAGAGGCGGTGTAGGCATGTGGGCCCATGTCGCCAAGCATGCCCGCGACACTGGCGACGGAGACAATGCTCCCGGCCCGGTGCCATGGTGAGCGCCACGTACTTCATCCCGAGCGCGGCGCCCATGGCTTTGTCTACAGCATCCTCAAAGGGACGCTGGCCTCCATCCGCTGCTTCAGGAATGACACGGTGGCCCTGGTCTTAGCCAGCGCGCCCATGGACGGGAGCTTCGACGTCATGGCCGCGTGCGGCCACCACGCGTGTGCGCCGTCCACGACGGGGGTGCTCACATGCTGCGACCTCGACCCGCCGAGGGTCGCCTCGGTAGCCACCCGGTACGCGCAGCCCGTGGTGGCCGGGGCAGAGCTCGCTAGCGTGACCACCCGCTGAGCCCGCTGCTGCCTATGCGGCCGTCCGAGCCCACCCCTACATGCCCAAGCACCGCCAGTCGCCAGAGCCAAGCCCACCCCTACCCAGCCGGAGCATCACCTCTACTGCACAAGTGCACAATCGGCCATGGCTGAAGGTTGAAGAAGAACTCTTTACAGTTTAGCCCTACCCTTTCTATATTATAAATTCGCTATATAATGTGTCTTGTGAATCTTCCCGATAACCCCCTGTTAAACTTTACACATCTTGTTTGGTCAGCGAGGTGAGGGCATTTGAGACTTTTTCCAACGCAGATTGACACCGTTAGATGGAAAAGTGGACGGAATGGCTTGGGAGGCAAAAAAAAAGTGTCATGGCACCTGGATGCGCCTGAACTTTTTAATGGCACGTAGAAAAGTATCATCTTTTTTAATGGTACACAGGTAAAACTCTCGTAGAAAAAGGCTGTAAGGGGGAGCAGCGCGACATGGGCGCACAGCGTGGGAAGGACGCAAGCAGGACTGGCGAGGACAGGGCAGGGCATGGGCAGCCACAAGAGGTGCACAACGTTTTTAGGAATCTCCTCGGGAACACTGGAACCGGACCTCTGGTCCAAACCAGACCTCCGCCCCCAGGCACTCAGGTTTCAAAAATTAATTTTAGTGCGAACACCAAACCTCCGGTTCAAACCGGAGCTCGGATATGAGCTCACAGCCTAGAGCGACAAAAATCGAATATTTTCGGGACCTCCGGTCTAAACCGGATCTCTCGTATGGGCTCTCAAATTTCAGTATAAAAACCGAAACGTCCATAACTTTTAGCTCCGATCTCCGATTTCGATGATCTTGGACATTCCGAAAAGCTTATCCAGAGGGCTATCCATCTCAACAAACTTCATTCTCAAAGCCTTTTCCAAAAGTGCTCAACTCCACCAAGTGCTCTGACATGTCAAGTGTGAGCTGGCACGTCTTAAGATAATTAATTATCAAGTAACACCGGGGTGTTACAGAATATGCCAACAGAACATTCAGAAATAAACGAACTGTGGTCGGTTGACATGGATTCATATTGGTTGCTATTGATTACTTGCCAAAGCGGGCAGAAGCAGATCCTCTCAAGAATATGACTCATCGCGAGGTAATTGAATTCATTACCGAGCTTATAATACATAGATTCGGCATTCCTCATACTTTCACCATAGATCAAGGAACGTCGTTCATATCTAAAGAGATATATGCATTCACCGAATCTTATAAAATTAAGTTACTTAATTTATCTCCATATTATCCTCGGGCCAAGGATCAAGTCAAGTAATAAAATTTTGACCAAACTCATTAAGAAGAAGTTGGAGGATAATCCTAAGCGTTGGCATGAAGTTTTGTCTGAAACGGGAACATTTTGTGACTAGGCATGGTATTACTAAAGTTATTCTTTTTGAATTTGTGTATGGACAAAGAAGGTGAATCTAGATGCTTGGAAGGGCTCCTCCTGAGGGGCTACTGCAGAGGAGCCCAGCACTATGCCAGAAAACCTTATCAGTGACACGTGTAGAGGGTCATCAGTGACGCGTAAAACACGCGTCACTATTCTTGCGTCTGTGATAAGGGCACATTAGTGACGCGTAAAAACACGTCACTGATAGGAAACTATCCGTGACGCATATTTAGAACACGAGTCACTAATAACGCGAACATGCGTCACCGATAACTGTAAGACGCGTCACTAATAAGGAAATAGAGTGACGCTTATTCAGAATACGCGTCACTGAAAACGGGAACACGCGTCACTGATAAATCCATATCAGCGACACGCTGTGGGAACCCGCGTCACTAATAAGTCTATATCAGCGACACGTTGTGGTAACACACGTCACGAATAAGGATATATGAGTGACACATACTAAGAATATGCGTCACTGATTTGCGTCACTGATAATTTGATATCAGTGACTCATGTCTGTCTAATGTGTCACTGATAGCATATAACAAATGTACACATTGCTCATCAGAACCCCACATCGTTCACAGAAGAAATATATATATATATATATATATATATATATATATATATATATATATATATATATATATATATATATACATATATATATATATATATATATATATATATAATATATATATATATATATATAAGTCATCAATATGTAACATGTTCACACGAGATAGACATCAAGTTCAACAGATTCACATTTATATCAAATGTTCACAACTTGTTCAAAATCCATCACAACTTGTTCGAAATCCATCTAAACATTGGGCTTAATTTATTTAGTCACACGCTACATCACTGGACTCACACTGATAATGGCAAACACACATCACTGGTCATGATGGAACTCTCCTTTCTTCTCGATGACTTGTTCCACTAAGAACCTGGCTAGCTTTTCTCTAATCATGAGCATATCGATGGGCGTCGTCAACACTTCAAATTCCTGTGTCAAGATAGAACTTTGGTAAAAAAGAAAACATGGTACAGTACAATGTACAGGACAATATAGACAATCAATGTAAAAAATCACAGTTGCTAAGCTTGATGCAAACAATCAAGGGACATAGGAACATCCGCAGATGTGGAAATTCATTAGCAAGCAGATGGTGCTGTTCCTATGTCTATCACTGAGTAAAATATATAGGCAGCGTAAAGCATCGAGCATTCGAGCTTATGACTAAAGTAGTACTGTGCATGTTTCCACTGAAAAGAAACTGTAGAGTTTTCTTCTACATCAAGGGAATAGCCTACAAATGTAGTGAAATCGCATTAAGGTTTGAAATACAACTGTTACTTGAGACTTTTTTCTGGACACGCAGGACTGTTTCCTTGAGACTGATTTGAAGACAGAATGCTGAGGCCACACAAACTTTTTCATCAAGACTATGAGCAATCAGCTAGTGCCACTATTACCGAATAATGATACTGTGTTATGGTCATGGCTGTCGGACTCTTTTTTTGTTCCAATATCATTGGAGAAAAGAAAATGGTTGCCCATATATACAGGAAGAAATGATTGTATATCTTAGCAGGCACTGTACACTGGAGCTGAAACAGTAAGGCCTGCATTGCAGTGTAGAAAATTAGACGAAAATTGTGAAACCAAACTCTCAAACCTGGTTTATTCTTTACTTTGAGGCATCCAAACACTGGTGCATCCATGAAAATGCAAGCCATTGTTTTAATAAACAGAGCAGCAATAGACCAGACAAAAGAGTGTGTGACTTAAAATGGAAAACTAAATTCACAAACCTTGTTTGGTGTTTACTTTGAGGCACTGAAGCATTGCTACGTGGGTTTTAGTAAACAGAGCAGCACAATGTGCGTACTGAATGGTGTGGATTTCGAAAGTTGTAACTTGTGCAATACTACTCAAAGTTGTAACTTCATTAACACATATTTACAAGATAAGCATGTTCGTTAATTACCTGCATTTGCTAGAGTGGTTTATTACCAGCTAGAAGCCAACATAGCTACCTGCAGCCCTGCAAACATCAAAATTTAAGTATAGGCTGACTACAAGTCATGTGCTCACAGGTCAATGTCTTCAATACTATACCTCGCACAAGAACTGTCCCTTTATAGATCAGTACTTCAGGTGCCTAATTCAGTTTGAGCACTCACATTCCACTCCACACATTCTACTGGACGATGAGCTTCCTCGGTGCACTGAAAAAAAAGAATAAATATATGGTCTGTTGATTATGTAAAAATAAACTAATCAGTTTCAGCATTACATATTCTTGTATGATGATGCATCTAATCACAGTGTGCTTCTTGCTGAAGACTGTTGTGTGGCAGTTCAGTGTGCATATACTTAGTATACCAGCATTAATTTCTAAAGCTTGTTTATTAGACTAGAACTCAAACTAAAACTGTAAAGCAGAACCCTCAGCCGATTCATCAACATACAACCATACATCAGGGTTTCTTCATGCTCAGTTATGCTAGAACTCAGTTCATCAAGGCAGTAATCAAGTACCTCTTGTCAGCAAAAAACAATCATTCCATAAGTAATACTTAAGCAACCCATATGGTTGCAGAGGACCTGCTATTTCATATATATACAATCAAAAGATGGTGTTCCAGAGGACCTGCCCTGCTATCTAAATATGGACGATTTATGAATTTGGCTGAGCTGCATAACAGCATCATGCCAATAATGCTCATGGATCAGGCAACTCGATACCGCTCTATCAGGAACTAAGCTAGCAATCCCATTAACTAATGCCACACTACAGAAATTCCAACTCAATTAAAATTTAAAACTGAATTAGATATGTATGTAGCGCAAAGTAAAGATTAGTTTCAATACTTAGCTATCAAATTGCCATCTGCGCATATGTTCAGGTTTCATACAATTTTTTATATATTGCATAAAAAAATGAACTGATTAGTTCAAAAAGCCAAGATAACTGGCCTAAACAAAACACAATCTGTTGCAACTGAACAAAGAAGATACAGGCTGATTAGCTACTTACATGTTCGCCTGATGGAATATTGGTGCCGACATGCTTGACTGAATTGAGATCCTGAACTTGGCTGAGAGTAGTGCGAGTTCATGCACGTCCTTGTCGTCTCAGATCCAGCTTCCTTGCCAGCACCCCTCCTGAAGAGTAGGACGAAACCGTTAGACCGCTGATGCGCCATCTAGGGTTTGGGGATGTGAGACGAATGGGGATGGAGAAGGCCACACCTGGAGTAGTGGAGGACTGGATGGAGCGCCTCCTACCCCTACGAGATCCGGTGCAGATGCGGGGAAGCCGCGGCGTCGTGGAGTCGCGGAGGGGCGGCAACCTGCTGTCCGCGCGCTGGGGAGCCGCATCGGTGTGGAGGTAGCGGACAGCCAGCATGAGACCGGGCGGCGGGGGTGGCGCGAGGGGGGGCGCGGACGGGCTGCAGGGAAGGGCTGGGACCTCGGAGGAGCACCGGGGGAAGGCGGAGTCGTGATCTCTGCTCGTGACATTGCTGCGGTGGGGGAGCGACGAGAGGAGACGAAGAGGGATGCGACGAGAGAGACGGGGGCGGCGGCTTGTGGAGAACGGAGTTGAGTCCGTCTGTACCCAACTTTTTTTTTGAGCAACCCGGCTGTACCCAACTTGGGCCTGCGTGTATTACTTGGTCCTGCCTTGCAGCCCAAATGCCAAATACATCTGACTTGTTGTCCAGCCGGCTGTACCAGTGACGTGGATTGTTGAGAAGAGTCACTGATATGTCCCTGTATCAGTGACGCGTCTAGGCAAAACGTGTCACTTGCCTTATCAGTGACACGCCTGAGCAATACGCGTCACCAATACAGCCATATATCTGTGACGCGGCTAAGCAATACGCGTCACAGGTTTTATCAGTGACGCGTTTTCTTTGCAAGAGTCACTGATATATTGTTATTAGTGACGCGTCTTGTTCCTGGAGTATGGGCAACAACTAATCAGTGACTCTTCTCATTTACCCACGTCACTAATATTCTTATAGTGACGTGTTTTGTTTCTGAGTCACTAATCAAGGTGTCACTGATAAGCTTTTCTGGCATAGTGCAGTTTTTCACTGAAAACAGCTTAACGTTTGGTAGGGCTCCTCCGGAAGGGCCTGAGAGAAACCCTACCAAACAGCAAGATGAGCTGTCTACTAAGGAGTATCATGAGTTGATGATGGAAAATAATGATTGAAGCTGCCGATGAGAGGCTCAAAGCTTTGAAGGAGATTGAATGAAAAGGATAAATATATGTAGAGTATATAACAAGAAAGTCAAGTTAAAATCTTTTCAAGTAGGAGATCTATAAAATGATTTTGCCAATTGGGTCGAAGGCGAATAAGTTTGGTAAGTGGTTCCCAAGCTCGAAAGGTCTATATGGAGTTATGAAGATAATTGTCGGCAACTCCTAATGGTTGAGACATTGCAAGGTGATAGAGCTATTAATGATAAGTACTTCAAAAAGTATTATCCTAGTATGTGGCAGGAAGCTTAAAGTATGCATGGCCGATAATATGATTATCTCCCTTAGATAAAATGTGGCCAATAAATATTTGTAATCATCATCCTTAGTTAATTTTTAGTTCATAAAATTGTTTTTTTTTTGGCATGCAAGCTTTGCAAAAAAAAAAAAGCGAGGTATATGTTTGCCGTCAAAATTGACAGACCTACACCAAATGGTCTGATGAAGCCGCCCAGGTCGAGTCCAAGTCTTTCTATGTTTGATTTGGATTGACATTTTATGATGTGTTTGGACCTAACCCCTGGGATAGATCTCTCGCACTATAAATATAAAGTGCCGCGACTGGTTAAGTGTATCAAATAGATTTAAATATAAAACTTTACTACTTCTATTATTTCTTCAGAACCTTAATTTTTTTCAACCCCGTTTTTCTGTTTGATTTTTGTCTCTACATCGATTTGAGATGTTCTAAGTAGCCTTAACCTTACGACAACCAACCGATTAATTGTCCAATCCGATTGCACGGAGGTTATAGAAACAATGAGAAACGACCGAAGATTTCTCGGCTGCTGCCGTGTACCCTGAATGTAACATCATTTGGAGCGGGTTCTAGAACTTCTCCATCGAACATTGTAGCAGGGAAGCATATCAGACAACACATGAGCTGGTTAGACGAGCTATGCAAACTAAAGATAATTGTATTTGGAACAATGAGCTTCCAGTTTTATTCTTGAGTTCTTGATAAACGATGTAACTATTCTTGATCAATAAAGCTCGCTGATTTGTTTGTAAGGAAAAAAAACGGCGTGGCTAGCGCCCGGACGTCCGGATGCCCATGCCTGCACCGTATCGCACGCCTCGACTGCTCGGATTCCCAGTTCCCACGCTTCGTATCCCACGCTGCACCCCGCTTCGCATGCCCACACGGGGGCCCGCACCCACTCGGACGACTCGCCCTGCCCACGTCACACGCCTGCACGTGGGGACCCCTCGCACCGCTTCCGCTTCCCATGCGCATGCACGCGGGGACCATCTATGCTGGCTCGGCGGCACCCCAGCAGCTGCAGCAGGCGACTACGACAGGTGGGTCCTATTGCAACATGTGGAACGCTAGATCTACTTTTGCAACATCTAGATGAAACACTTGCAACATATAGCCGAAACATCTGAAACACTTGCAACATACGTCTGAAACAGAATAACTGAAAACACTTAAAAGCCATTGCAAACATATGCAACATTGAGATAAAACACTTGTAACATATGTGTGAAATATATGCAACATCCCAGATAAAAATACTTGCAACATACGACTGGAAAAACAGATGAAATATTTGAAACAGACTTTTTCAACATACCTGTATAGATATTGAAACATATGCAACATCCGGATTTACTTTTGCAACATCCAAATGGCACCCTTACAACATACCGTTGAAACATCTGAAACACTTGAAACATATGTTTGCAACATGTGCTTTCAGTGCAATATTTTCTTGCTCCTTAGGAGAACGGAGGCTCGTCGGCACGTGGAGTTCATTGGTGTGTAGAGCTCGCCGATGGTGTGGATCAGAGCTCGCCGCTCCGGTGGAGAAGATAGGCGGGAGGCGCCGTGGAGAGGGAGACGTGGTGGAGAAGACGAGCGAGAGGCGCAGCCAAGCGTAGTCACGGAGCACGGTCGCTACACTGGGTGAGTTTTTTTTTTCTGTGGTGACTGGAGGGAGTGGATACGAGAGCCTTGTGGGCTCGCTAATCGAAGCATTTACCCAAAAAAAGTGCACCAGTTCTGACGGGTCGGTCCCTCGTGGACTAGTGTTTGACAAGGGAGCCATTTTGTTCTCTTCTTGATTGTTGGGATGAAGGTGACTGGTTTGTGGATTTTAGGAGAACCCATTCTGTTTCTGAGTTTGGAAGCTGGAATTCTCTACTGAATGAACTTCAGACAGTCTCTTTGAACTCAGAAACTGAAGATTCTGTTGTTTGGGCCTTGGAAAAACATGGTTCCTACTCGACCAAGTCTTTATATAGATTCCTGGCCAATAGGGGATTCCCAAGTAGGGTGGCTGGGCAATCTGGAAATGCAGAGTTCCTCTTAGGTCCAGTTTAGTTCCAGAAAATTTTGCCAAATTTTTCAAGATTCCCCGTCACATCGAATCTTTGGACGCATGCATGAAGCATTAAATATAAATAAAAAATAAAACTAATTACACAGTTTAGATGAAATTCACGAGACGAATCTTTTAAGCCTAATTAGACTATGATTGGACACTAATTGCTAAATAACAACGAAAAGTGCTGCAGTGGCATTTTGCAAAAATTTTCGCCATCTAAACAGGCCCTTAAGATCAAATTCTTTCTCTGGCAGGTTTTAAATAATTAGCTTCAGGTGGGGCTTAGTCTGATCAAAAGGGGATGGAAGGGTAGTGGAAAATGTTGCATTTGTGACTGTTGGGAATCCATTGACCATGTGTTGTTTGGCAGTCGTTTAGCTAAAATGGTTTGGAGCTTCTTTAGGGAAATTTATGGCTGGGTTCTATGCCTAAATCTCTGAAAGAGTTTTCTGAATCCTGGTTACAGGGCAAGGGGCCCCTCCCACACAAGCTGCTTATATGTTTACCTTTGCAGGGTTCGCCTGGGCTCTATGGATCACTAGGAATAAGATGGCGATCGAGAATAAGCATCCAAAGGCTCCCACTGATGTTGTGTATCTTGCATTATCCTTCCTGCAGAAGTGGTGTATTTTGCTGAAGGAAAAGGACAGGGAGTGTGTGGAGAAGATCAAGGATGACATCATGGATTGGCTGAAAGGGTTCAAGCATAGTGCGGTGATGCCTACTGACATTCTGGAAATCTGAAACTTGTAATAGGCGCGTAGCTTTTGAATGTTATCTTTGGTAAACTGGTGTCCCCAGTATTGTATCCGATCTTGCATCCTCCTTTAAAAAAAAGTGTTTGACGGTCTTTCCGGCTGCAATCATCGAACTCGCCGAGGGTCCAGCCGCGGCGATCCACGCGTTCTAACGCCGTGGCTGCTTTACCTACCATCGATCCGGCATCCGCCGAAGACTCTGTCTGTGGTTGCTTTACCTACCATCGATCCGGCATCCGCCGAAGTCGCCATAAGCGGAAGAAGCTCGATCGACTCCAATCAGCTAGCCTAGCGGTGGCGCCTACGCGCATTACCTACTGCTGCACTGCTGCGACAGGTTACAGGTAGGCACCCCCTACTAGCTCATGCGCTCATCCTAGATGCTACTTGAGTTCATGGAGGAGTGGTAGTATCCATGGTGTGGTCAGTCGTCTCTTTCTCTCTCCTCTTGTTTTTGTTCCTGTTTCAGTTCTTGATGCCTACTGTGAGTTTATGGCGACTTCATTTCATTCATCCCAATTTGAGAGGGCTTTGGTTTTTGGCCTTGCATCCATGTATGTTGACCCAATCGCATCTTCATCCTTGGAATTAAGTTGTCCAAGGAATGCATGTATGGGGCCTATAGCATAGAAAAATAGAATCATTCGTTCAGTTTTCCCCTTTCAGTTTTCTTGTGCTCCAGCGAAAGATCGATGAGATATGTCCTCCTACAAGGACTGACTAGCAATACCTTGTTTATCGTCTCCAAGTCGCCGTTGATTCGGTCGATTTTTTGATAAATATTGTTTCCCCTCTCCCAGAGGAGCGAGAGAAATTTTGGAGCCCGTATATAGAGATCTAAATTGTCGCGATGTAGATTCTATCTTAAACGAATTATTAGAATCAGTGCGAAAAATCCTTTTGGGTGATTCTTCCCCCTATTGTTGTTCAGCGTTTCGTAGAAATTCAGGTGACTATACAATCAAAAACGTTTCTTTCACCGTACAAAGCTGGCTAGCCCACCCCCATTCACAGAGTCAACACTCCACTCCCATTCACAGAGTCAACACTCTCCACTGACCAGGAAGTGAACAGCGATTTCCTATCTTTTTCCCAAAAATGAAATCGGGTGTTCCCTTCCCTGTGCCTCGTTCCATTGCTCGCTCGTTGCTCGATCGATACCCGTCGATCCCGCTCCATCCCCACGCTACGCCGCTCTTAAATCCACCGGGGTGCGCACCGCTGCTAAAGAATGCGACTCCCACGGAGGTCCGCGGGGGCAGCCACGATGGCTGGGCGTGGGGGTGATGCCGCCGGACACCAGTGTAAACGACCTATTCTACCGGCTTCAGTTAGATAGCAGTAGATTGAACTGTAGTAAAAATTTCATACTCATTGGATCATGTATAACTTAGTTATAGATTTATTTAGGTTTATTCTTGTTAAATCTATGTTTTATCTATAACTAAGTTATACATGATCAATGAGTATGAATTTTTTACTATAGTTCAAGCATACAGTAATTAGTCTACTATAAAAATTTTACCACAATTGGACCATAGAAGCTGCATCTATGAATTATTTAAATTAATTACAGAAAAGCATAGATCTAAAGCTACAGCAAAAACTTTGTACCAAAGCATACCATATTATATGTTCACTGTGTAGATCTACTCATGTGGAGTCCAACAAAATTGAATTTTCCATTTTATGATTTTTCTGTGATTTACTATGATTTTTCAAAGATTCAGCAGAAATAAATAAAAAAGAAAAAGACAAAATCACCGTCACTGTAGCAAACCACCGTCCAAAACCGCTTGGGGGGTTATTTGACCGGTTTTGGAAAGTTCAGGGGGTAAAAAATTCGGTTTTATAGTTTGGGGGGTGAAGTAGTCCATCCTGAATAGTTGGGGGGTTATGTAGACTTTTTCCTTATGAAAAATGAAATCAGTACTTTCTGTTTTAAACCTTAGATGTCGAATTTTTAGTACCTATTAGCTCTCATATTAAGAAGGTGTTGCATTTTCTGGTCTACTGTTTTTTTTTTTAGAGAACAAGCTGTATACTGTTAAATCTGTAATAATAGTGCCTTTGCTTGTTCCTATCATACTCGGTCTGGTGTAATGAGTAATGCGGTGGAGTTGTCATTCAGATAACGTGGAATTTGTTACACTCCAAGTTTACACTGTGGCAGGTCAGGATTCTTTGAGGATCTTTTGTTCAGCTAGCAGGCATTATAATCCCCTATAAGAATAGTTTCCTTCCTTTCTTTTCAATAGTATAAGGTCACTTGAGTATCAAAGAATAGTAACATTACATATGACCTTGTTATGCAGGCAAGCGACCATCCATAGCATTCCTATCACTGTGCTGGGTTGCGCATGGATTCCCAAGGGGACAATCTTAGAGATTTCCTTCAAACTAATGGGCGTCAGGTGCTTCAAAGAGTGGAAAACAACTACAGCTTGAAATATTTCACAGAGAATGAGATACGAAACATAACCGGTGGGTATAAGTATATTCTGGGAAGAGGGGCATTTGGTGAGGTCTACAAAGGAACACTAGAAGACCAATCCTCAGTTGCTGTAAAGAGATATATAAATGGGACCCATAAAGAGGTGTTTGCCAAGGAGGTGATAGTGCACTCTCAAATAAACCCCAAGAATGTTGTTAGACTCTTGGGCTGCTGCACGGAGGAAAATGCTATAATGATTGTCATGGAGTTTATCTCCAATGGAAACCTCAACAGCATACTTCATGGCAACAGCGCTAATGGTCAGGTTCCCTTCCCTTTGGAGAAAAGAATAGAAATTGGGATTGGGGTTGCTGAAGTATTATCGTCCATGCATTCGATGTATAGTCCTGTTCTTCATGGTGACATCAAACCGGCTAACATACTGCTAGACAAAAATTTTACACCAAAGATATCAGATTTTGGAATTGCAAGACTCCTTTGTGCTAATGGTCCCCAGCAAACCACCACTATCATTGGTTCCATAGGTTGCCTTGATCCAGCATACTGTGAGAGTGGAATTCTAACCCCAAAGAGTGATGTTTACAGCTTTGGAGTAGTTTTGCTGGAAGTTATCACAAGGAAAAAAGCAGTGGATGGGACCATTACCCTTGCTCAAAGTTTTAATGAGGCTCTTACAAGAGGGGAGGATGTGCAGCGCATGTTTGATGAGGAAATCAGTGTTGCAGAAAACAAGAAGTTTCTTGCAGACATTGGACAGTTAGCAGCTAAATGCTTGCAGAGGGACGTGAAAACACGTCCTGAAATGGTTGAAGTAGCTACTAGTCTAAGGATGATCAGGAAAGCCATGCAGACAGAGCTGGATGTACTGTTAGCAGCATACCAACTTGGAGATCTAAAAATTTTCAGTAAAACTCAAATGAAAAAAATGACAAGAAACTACCTCATGGCCTTTGGGAAATCGATGCGTGAATGTCTCTACAATGGAGTCCTCGGCATGAATCGTCCAATTATAGTAAGACTACTTAAGACAAGTTCAGAAACTGACAGAGAGATATTTCTGAACACTATGAGCATATTGAGTCAAAAGAATCACAAAAATGTTGCGAATGTTGTTGGCTTCCACTTAGGGGCATCTAGTTTAGAGTGTGTGTACGAGTCTTGCTGTGATCTATCCAAGACAATGTTTGGCTCTATATCGTCGTCTAACAGAAACCTTTATGACACTATCTGCTCCATGGAAAAACTTCATCTTCAACAACGCCTGTTGATAGCAGTCCAGTGTGCAGAGGGCCTGGTTCATATCCATTCATTAGCAGCTGAAAATCCTGATTCATGTGGCACCAGCCTCTTAGGAAACTTCAGATCTGCCAATATATTTCTGGACAAGAATTTTGTGCCAAAAATCTTCAATGTGAACTTGTCAACATTTCTTGGACTTTCTGTTGCACAGAAAAATACGGTGTTTCCTATTCATGACAATGGACCAGAAAAGTATTATTTAGACCCAATTGATGTTTCTGGTCAACTTTTTAACGAAAAATCTGATGTATATAGCTTTGGAGTTGTTCTTTTAGAGCTCATCACTTGGAAGACAGTGAGATACATGTACCATGGTAGGGCTCATGTGCTTACCACAGACTTCCTTGATTCTTATAGGAGAGACCGTAATGCAATTGGAATTTTTGGCAAGGTTTATGATTATTTTGATGAACATGAAGGGTACTTTGTTCATGAGGCCATTTCCATTGCCATCGATTGCTTACAACCTGATATTCAAATGAGGCCAGAAATGGATCATGTACTTTTCCGTCTCCGGATCATTGTTGCTAGAAGCAAACTTGCTGGTACGCGAAACAAATTCTCTTTACATATTTGTCTGTCGGCCTTAACCTGGTAGATACACACATAAAAAGCAAATAAAACCTGTATCACTTAAGGTTTAGGTATAACTTTCAGCACAATAAAATTTCACCCTTACCATATACACCCTCCTTTGCTGAATTTTCGTTTGTAATTGTGTACCATGTATATAATTCAAAATATACTATTTGTTGTGCCATAGTGCTCTTCCAAAGAAGCAATAACCTTAACCTATTGTATTTACTTCTTAATGTTAAATATGTGTCGAATATTAGTTCAATTTGGTTACATTTTGGACTTGAGTTCAATTAGGGGTTAGGATAGAGTTTGAGTCGGACTTTGTAACCTAGGGGGACATAAAAAGTGAGGCCAATCCCTGTTATAACCAATGGGACAACTAACAGATGTCCAAACCTCGTTAAGAAACATTGTGCCTCAGTGTCGTTCTGGTTTGCGTATTTTCTTCTATCATGTTTATGCTTTCACGTTCTTTAATAGATCCGTTACACTTCATTTTCTTCAATGCAGCTGGTAGTAAACTTCATCCAACTCTCATATCAACCATTTCCATGGAGGAACTGAATGAAGTAACCAAAAACTTCAATGATGATGTTCTTATAGGACAGGGACCATCCACCAAATGTTTCCTGGGAGTTCTTAAAGATGGGCAGAATTTTGCTGTAAAAAAGCTTGAAGAAATTCAAGTAGAGGTCATGCCTGTGTGCCTTGCTTTTTTTAACTTTTCCAGTTATTGTTTTTCATTTATTGTTGTGTACAACAAAGGATTACCTTCTAAATTATACTTCTGTTGCAGGTTCCGACCATTTTAAGAATTTGTTACCATGACAATGTTGTGCAATTTCTTGGATGTTTTCTTGAAGGGAAAACTCGTGTTCTTGCCTATGAGTACGCCCCAAAGGGCTCCTTGAATGATATTCTTCATGGTATAATGGAGGAACACAAGATTTACTTCCATAAGTTCCTAGCGTGATCATCTGGCGTTTTCTTGTCAGACATAGGTCAATATTATGATCTATGTTAAAACTGTTAAACCACTTGCATCGACTGTATTCTTAGCCTGAATAATCTACAAACTATCAAACATGGAAACGCCAGCTGATATATTTTTCATGCTCGCCATGATCTTAGGTAAAAAGGGCATCAAGGGAGTCCAACCAGGACCACCTTTATCTTGGTTGCAGCGTGTGAAGATCGCTGTAAGTGCTGCAAAAGGCCTCGAGTTCCTCCATGAGAAGGTTGATCCTCCCATCATCCACAGCAACATCAAGTCCAGCAAGATACTTCTCTTTGACAATACAACAACAATAACAACAACAAAGCCTTTAAGTCCCAAACAAGTTGGGGTAGGTTAGAGTTGAAACCCAGCAGAAGCAATCAAGGTTCAGGCACGTGAATAGCTGTCTTTCAAGCACTCCTATCTAAGGCTAAGTCTTTGGGTATATTCCATCATTTCAAGTCTCCTTTTATTGCCTCTACCCAAGTCAGCTTCGGTCTTCCTTTGCCTCTCTTCACGTTACTATCCTGGCTTAAGATTCCACTACGCACCGGTGCCTCTGGAGGTCTCCATTGGACATGTCAAAACCATCTCAGCCGGTGTTGGATAAGCTTTTCTTCAATTGGTGCTACCCCTAATTTATCATGTATATCATCGTTCCGAACTCGATCTCTTCTTGTATGACCGCAAATCCAACGCAACATACGTATTTCCGCGACACTTATCTGTTGAACATGTCGTCTTTTCATAGACCAACATTCTGCACTATACAACATAGCAGGTCTAATCGCCGTCCTATAAAACTTGCCTTTTAGATTCTGTGGTACCCTTGACAATGATGTTGCAAAAATAGGTGATATTGGTGTCTCAATACATCATGCCCCTAACAGGGCTGGTTACCTGGTTGAGACTGTTTGGGGTCCCCATTACTGTTCTGGCTGGGGAGCACAAGCACCTAAGTATGTGATGGAATACTTGCACACTTTCAGAATTACACTAATGCCTAGACAGCTAAATGATATGCCAGGATTTCTGCTACTTAGGTGCTGCTTCCTTCTTTGAACTTGTTGCCACATGACCAGAGGAGCCTAGTTATACATATGCCAGCATTCACTTTTCTAGTTTCTGTATAGGATGCAGCAGCTAATTTGCTTATCCTAAGGTGCAGGCTACACCAAGGCTTAGTGAAGACAAGGTGGAACAGTGCATAGATCCAAGGCTTGGAGGAGGATACCCACTAAAGGCTGTCAGCAAGGTACCAATATTGTTAAGACTGGATGCTCCAAGACCACCCTCTAGCCCTCATGTCAAATAGATGACAGAATTGTAAACAATCTTAGAATGATTTAAGCTGAGGAACATAGAGGTCTCTCCCACCATTTTTGTCATATACCTCTGGAATAGTGTTGAAATCACACGCCACTAAGCAGGAGCCTAAACCAAGTGGTTTATCTTAGCGTGCTAGCCGCTGCTTCATTTCGTATAGCTAAGACTGGATGTTGTGTGCTCGAGTGAGCAAGTAGAGGTCTATACAGTGTGACTTGAACATAACCATCTTTTGACATTGGAAAAGGAAGACATAATCATTTTTCTATTTCTTCTTTTAAAAGGAATTTTTAGATCATGTTTGTTTGTCCTGCATTTAAGCTGAACTTATCCAAAAAATAGTATTTAGGGTCAGAGTGTCAGACAGATATAGCTTCTGCTCTCCATATTGAAGAAACAGAGCGCATGCTCCACAATGACTCAAGCTTTACCCCTCCAAAGATATGGAGGAAACCTCAGTCAGCAATGGCTTGTGAATCTTGACACGAACCACCAACATAAAGCAAACAAACTTTCTGTTGATTTAAATATTCATATTATTTTAAAATAGATTATACACAGACACTTTAACTAGGGTACGACTTTTTATGGAGAAGGTACTCACCAAAATAAACTGAAAACCATAAGCAAATATTATTTGCCAAATTTGCTACTCTTTAGAGTTACAACTAATATTGGTATTTTGCATTAAAAGAGAACGATGTATCCTTGTTCTGAAAGTAGTACTCTAAACAAACGAACTTTTATTTTATTGTGTGTGTGTAATTCTTGATTTACTTTGGCAAACAGATGGCTGCTGTTGCTGCACTGTGCTTGCGGCAGTGGGGGCCTGGGATGAACACCGTCGTCAAGGATCTGAGCCCGTTACTGGACAGTAGTAAACATCCCTGCATTGGTGAAGCACCTGCAATGTGATTTCAGTGCGTGTCATTGCGAGTTCATGATCACATGATCGGGGGTTTGATGCAGGTGATTGGTGTGAAACAGAATTAAAGAAAGCTATCATTACTGCATTCCCCAAGGCTTGGAACTTTGCTTTGTTTTAATCTGTATATACGTATATGATCTAGACTTGTTACAATGGATCATCCTGGTGCGTCTTTGTTTGGTCAGTTCTGAAACCTGCAACGCTACGTGTACCTTACATCTGTGTGCAAATGGTGAATCATATCCACAGCTCTGTAAATGCTGAATCATATTTTACATCATTATTACTCAGATTCCTTATTATTACTATAAGTAAGAACAGGGGTCGCATGCTAGTATCCGATCCTACCGTACTTCTTTTTCTTGTCGTCCATGTCCTCACCTGACTACCATCATCGCCGGAATGCATTCACCCGGTGGTCGTCAAACAAAGGACGCAGTTATCCCGCAACCCGTCGCGTGGTCAGGGAACGTGCGACCCCTGTTCCTCTTCCTCCCCATGCCATGACCCCTTCTTCCTCCCCGCGCCACGCTCCCTTCCTCCCCCACCCCTGCCTCCTCCCCCGCCACCCTGGCCGCGGCTTCCTCGCCACCGGCCGCGCCGCCCGCATCCCGCCGTCGCCTAATGACCCTGCCCACCCTAAATACAGGGCAAGCTCGCTGGTGTCATCCTCATCCTCACCCTCCCCCCTGCCCCCACCTCCACCATCGGCGGACAGCGACACGCCGCCTCGCAGCGCCACCCACAACCCGCCCACGCTAACCCTAGGGCAGCGCGCCAGCGAGCTCACCATGACACCCCCGCCCCTCCCTAGCCCGGCCGCCTCCGCCGCCACTAGGGCCCCGAACCGTCCGGCCTCCTTCCCCCACTGCCTGGGCGGCCTGCCTCCCCCAGGCCGGCCCCTTCTATGCCCGCGCGGAGATGGAGAAGAAGAGAGGGAGAGTGTGGGAGCGGGAGATGCCGGAACCTTAACGCTGGCGAGGTCTCCGTCTCCGTCTCCGACACCAACGAAAGTCTCCGATGAGGGTGGGGTGGGCCGTGGGGGAGGGCCTGCGTCCCGCGCTCGGCGCTGAGCGTGACTGTGCGCACGTTAGAGTTTGCGCAAACAAAAATATAAGCTCAAGCACACTGCGTCCGGGGCAATATACCACCATTGGATAACCTAGCCCAAACAACATATAAGCTCATTCTCGAGAAAATTGTAATTATAGGACGCGAAACGATAAGCTTCGTTATTATAGGACTTCAAACATCGACTTCGTTAAAACGACTCTTGAAACGTTGGCACTTTGTTATACATAACATTTGGTCTTTTTAATTACTTTTCTCAACTAAAATACATGTATTTTGCCATGATGTGACTGTATTACCTCCAGGGCTTCAATTGACATGGGATGGGACTGCTGGCCGCTCGCATGGCCTGCCTGGCTGGCCACGGTCTGGCAAGTTTTGCACAGTTCGAATTGTCAAGCAAGTTTTTACACAGAAGTCCCTATAGTTTTTGACTCGTCAATGCGCAAGTGCGCAACCTTGCCAGCTCTGCTGGTCTTCCTTCCAGTCCCGTCCGTCGTCCTGCACGGTGGCGTGATCAGACGGCTAAGGGAGCAAGCTTGCATCACCGGTGACGTCCCCGGCATCTCCTGTGGATACCATTCTATTTCTTCGGCACCGTGCTAAATGCTCCCTGTGTTGTTTGATTTGTCTAGCGAGCGCAAGGTAAAGAGCGGATTCGTCTTCCTGAGAGATCCACGTGTGAAGCTGAAGCACAACAGTCAACACGCAGTTCACACAGTCCGGGTCTGAATCACACAGTTCACGTGGATTCTTGTCATCTACTACACATGAATTGAGCAGTCAACTACTATGACTAATACATATTTTAATTTCTATCTGAGTTCTCTTGAACGTGCATTGTTATTTCTCGAAAATTTCACTGTAATTCCTCCTTTATGAACTATCATTTTTATGGCCACGTGCGTGCCGCATGTGCCTGTCCACTAGTTTAAGTAAATAGTAATGTAAAACCCTTGCAAAAAACAATAAAAATGACCGTCATGGACTCCTCGTTAAGAGGAAAAACCATAGCAGGATATTGTTTTCTTTCTAACTAGGAACAGTAGTCATATTCATCGACAATGGCTGATACAAAACATCACAAGCATCAACTCCCCGTGAGATAGGTTTATACCCTTATTACAAAGACCAACAGTTAAGCATTCTTACATAGTTCGGCCTAAAAAAACGATACACAGAACGGAACCTAGTGACAACTAAAACAAGAAGAACTGACAGGAGCACTAAACTACATCCCCAGGCTTCACCGAGACCCGCAAAGCTGATCCATTTCCCTTCGAACGTCGCCTTCTCCATATCATTATCATCGACCAGCAGCGCCTTGGCTTCTTCTGGTAACACGGTGGTCTTCCAATCAGCACCGGTACAACCGTATAATAAATGAATGTGCATGAAGCTAACTAGCTAGTACCAGGAGTGCAGAAGTTGATTAAAGGAAAGATTCTGCCGGAATTTCTTGTCTTGCCTGTCTTGGTGATGTGCCCAGACTTGAGTTCAACGGTGAAGATGCTACGATGATAATCGTTTGCACTGATGAAAATCAAGCGATCAAACTCCGCGGCCAGCCAGCCCACACGCAGTTCACACAGTCCAGCCAGCCCAGACCGCGGCTAGCCAGCAGCAGCCCCATCCCACGTCAATTGAAGCTCTGAGGGCAATACGGTCACATCATGGCAAAATACATGTATTTTAGTTGAGAAAAGTGATTAAAAAGACCAAATGTCATGTATAACAAAGTGCCAACGTTTTAAGGGTCGTTTTAGCAAAGTCGATGTTTGGAGTCCTATAATAGCGAAGCGTATTGTTTCGCGTCCTATAATTGTAATTTTCTCGCCAAGGAGACCTGCTAAACCAACAACGCTTCAGAGTCCAGACCAGACAGAAGTTTAATGGAAAGAAATCGCTTATGAGCATCGAGAGACAATCAAAAGAACAGATATGTCCCTGGCACCACAACACAACAGTCTAATATAAATTTGCTAAAAAAGAGTCTAATATAGAAATTAATACATTCTTACAGCTTAGTGTCAACGCCAAATATGTCAAAGGCTGCAGCAGAAAATGTATGATAAGGAATGAACTTGACCACCAAACGGTACCGGCTGTTCCCAAAAATAAACGGTACCAGCGAAATAGTGCTGTGGTCCACAACTCAAGACACCACATACTGGAATTATTGTCATTAGAGACCAAGAAGACAACAAGATCATCAAACATAATAACAGGAAAAAACATCAATCATGAAAGTCAATTCTGAGGTCAGTGCAAAAGCAACCCATAGACTATTTTCTTGGGGCTTCAAGATTAAGGCGCAAGAAGTGCCACAGTTTGCTCAAGATGGGGAACAATACAACCCAATTCTAAGGTGGAACAGAAGGGGATGTGATCTAAAATAAAATCCTTGATCAAAGTTTCGTTCCTATAGCCCAATTTATTCAGTACAAAATAATACTCTACAAAAACTAGTCTGAAGTATTTGACTCTCCCTTCCTTTTTCCACCCCCCAAAAAACCTTCTTTGAGACAAGACGACGGACGCTAGGTCTTTAAAAATAATGAAACCACCCCGAAAACTACCTCTAATTAGGGCATAGATGTAATCTACGGGTTCTTATGTCCTAATCTATCTCTTAGATTTTTCTCAAAAATCTAGAAGCTCGAGATATTTTTCGTATGTCAAGTTGTGGACTGAAACAGACCAGATCGAGCGGCTTCCTGGCCTCTTCCTCCATTGACTTCCCGTGGTATAGATACCGGTATATGTACCTACCATCCTCGGTGCCCCGCCATTGCCGAGGGGCGAGGTCCTCGTCGCGGACTCTCTGCGACTCTGCGCGTACGCGGAAGAAGCGATCGACTCCAATCAGCGAGCCTAGCGGTGGCGCCAAAGCGCATATTAACTACTGCTGTACTGCTACGACAGGTAGGCACCCTACTAGTACTAATAAGGCTACTAGCTCATGCACTCATCCTAGCTGCTACTTCATCATGGTGTGGTCACTGGTCAGTCGTCTCTGTCTCTCTCTGTTTTCTTGTTCTTGTTTCGGTTTCAGCTGATGATCCCTATTGTGAGCTAGTTTATGACGACTTCATTTCATAGATTGTACGTCCTAGTTTGAGAGGTCTTTGGCCTTGCATCCATGTATATATGTTGACCCAATTTCATTCATCTTCATCCTGTGAATTAAGTTGGCGGGGCCAGGGAGATGTCTGGGCCTAGCATCGAACTCATTCGTTCAGTTTAACCTTTCAGTTTTCTTGCACTCCCGATTGATTGATATATATATATACATACCCTGTAGCTGGCTACAAAATAACTTATTCTGTAGCCACTTTGAGTTACGATAATTACTATATTAATTTTACGAGATTATAGTAATTTCTTACTAAGTGGTTTACTATAACGTTATGGTAAATATCCCCATGTGTTATAGTAACCCAACTATCGTAAATATGTATTGACATTATCGTAAATTAGTATATAAAATTATCGTAAATGAAGGTAGCTACAGAATAACTTATTTTATAGCTGGCTACTGAATATACTATATATATATATATCGTCCCGCTTTATAGCATGGAGGGAGCGTCCTTCATGCTTATCGTCTGAAGACAAGCCTTATCTTCTGAAGAAGTCTTCGAGGCGAAGTCACGTCTGAGGCGCCTTCGGGATTAAGGAAGCATCTCACGTCTTCAATTATCATCCTTTACTATTGCCTGGACAGCTGGACGAATAATTGTCCTGGCTACAGTAGAGTGACTGTATATTCCTTTTGCGTTGTCCTCCATCGCACACAGATAGTATCCTTCTGGATATTCTTTGGTAGTGGATGAGAGCGGATGTCTGAGGCTTCGGTGTGTCTTCTTCGGCTTGAGCATTCGATGATGAATGAATGCGCCCGGCGTCCCGCTTTATAGCATGGAGGGAGCGTCCTTCATGCTTATCGTCTGAAGGCAAGCCTTATCTTCTGAAGAACAGTGATATTTAAGACCACTACCTTGTATAACGCATGATACTGTATTATCACATACGTATAATTGGCATATATTTACTAATAGATATTTCAATATATATATATACATATATACATATATACATATATATATATATATATATATATATATATATATATATATATATATATATATATATATATATATATATATATATAGAACTACTATCCTATAGCTGGCTGCAGAATAACTTATTCTGTAGCCACTTTGAGTTACGATAATTAATATGTTAATTTACGAAATTTACAGTAACTCCTTACTAAGTGGTTTACTATAACGTTATGGTAAATATTCCCATATGTTATAGTAACCGAACTATCGTAAATATGTATTGATATTATGGTAAATTAGTATATAAAATTATGGTAAATAGAGGTGGCTACAGAATAACTTATTTTGTAGCCGGCTGCTGAATAGCCTCTCCCTATATATATATATATATATATATATATATCAATGCTGAACTGAAAGTAATATAACACGCGCACACACACTCCTGAACTGAAAGTAATCACGCCTACGAACGACCGTCCCACAAGCTGGGTAGGTTCAGGTTGAGTTTTTTTTTTTTTTTTTTTTTTTTTTTTTGAGGTTTGTATTTCACTGTCTAGGCCCCGTCCAGTTTAAGATAACTTTGACACATCATTAAAGTGGTGAATCTTATTTGACAATATAACTAAAGCTTCTTATAAATGGTACTCTCCCTATTTTAAAATAAAGTTAGTTTGAGTTTATACTAAGTCCAATTACCTTAAGTTTATATTCCTGAATCTAAAAAATTTACCTTAAGTTTTACAAAAGTTATTGAGAAAAATATTAACATTTAGGACATCAAAGAGGTAATACATTTCATACAGAACATAATGATACCCATTAGACATTATAAGTATTATTGTTTATATTTCCTCTAAACATGAACTTAAAGTCCATTTTAGGCTGTGATCCGTACGGATGAGTACGTCAGACCTAAAAGAAGGTTTTTTCTCGGATACCACCTTTGTCCTAACTATAATGTACTTTAGGAATTCTAGGTTATGTTATTGATGAACAAAAAGCGCATGTAATCATACCTTAATCATGGGTAGATATTATAATTATTATATTTAGATTGGTGATAGATATTATTAATGGTAGGTATATATGTGAATCATGTCTTTATAGACAGTATTGACAAGTTATTTGCCAAGAGTCTCTTGTAATTTGAGATAATTTTTTTAACTCTCCTGTTTCAAATTATAAGTCGTTTTGACTTTTCTAGTTACATGGTTTTTCTATATAAATGTATTGTCTGCATACGTAAATATACTCAGAAAAGCTTGGGAGAAAGTTAGGGAGCGTTTGGATCTCTCGCTAAGTTCATCTCGCCTTGTCTCGTTGGGCAAGAAACTGGAACAAATCACGGGTGTTTGGTTCCTTTGTTTGCCTGTCTCGTTTTCCATGCAAGTAAGGTTTTTCTTGTGAGTTTAGAAGAGACCTATATTCTGGCAATACTAGATGAGATGAGGCGAGAAAAAACTAGCAACCAAACCAAAACAGCCCGTTAGATATGAAAAGGAGAAAGAGGTACTCCCTCCGTACTGGTAATTCAAGTCATTTTGGACAGCGACAATGTCTCCAAAGTATAACTTTGACTTCTTATTTTTATAAAAATATCTATTGAAAAGTGATATATGTATATTTTTATGAAGGTACTTTTCAAGACAAATCTATTCATATGGTTTTCACATTTCCAAACTCAACAACTTAAAAGTTATTCATGATTTATATTCCCAATTTTTAACCCAAGCCTTTTTCAAAACAACTTAAATTACCAGTACGGAGGGAGTATACAAAGATTTGCTCAAGGGAGAACGAGAAAGGCACATACTCATGCTAAAAATACCATTTTCTCTCATCATGAGGAGTGAAAATAAAGAAAATTAAACTGTTCTCATTCACAAGATGAGAAGTCAACCCCCCCCCCCCCCCCCCCCCAAAAAAAACAAAGAAACAAATCTTGTGTTTCTTGTAGGGATGATAATGGACCGAATCGATCTATAGGTAGTGTTTGGTTCATGAGAAATGAGGGATGAAATAAGGAAATGAGGGAGGATGGGGCGTTTGGTTCATGAGAAATGGGGGTTGGAATAAGGAAATAAAGGGTGAAATAGATTTAATCTTATGTTTGGATAATGGAAAATTAAAACAGGAATAGGGAAATAAAGACTAGCATACCCATCTCGTACCCCCTCCTTTTTATCCCAATCTATTTCTCTTTCCCTATCCTAAATCCCATCCAAATGTGCCACTAGGAATTTAATCCGATCCGCAAAGTTAAAAGTCAATAGGTCACAAGAATTGACTTTAGTGTCTAAAATGGATCAATAGGGTCGGAACCTATTGACCCAAATGGATCAAGTCTTTTTGTTTTTTAATAATCAGGCTCGACAATAACTTATAATAAGTCTATACTCGAAGTATATCGAGAAATGTCATATTTTAGAAGAAAAAAGAGAGAAATTTAAAATTATAGTGAACTTGCAAACTTATTAAATATTGCTAATAATCTTAGTGTGCTATCATGATACATTTTATTCTTTTATCATATTCTTTCTAGAAATGTTGATAATACTTTGATATAATAGAAAAATATTTAGAAGGACTCATGCTACTGGTTAGACTAATAATATCATAACTTTGGGTGAAATAGATCGTGTATGATATATGTCTCTAAAATTAGCTAAGGGGCCTTAGAATTGAATTCATTCTAATAATTATAATTTAGGCACAAATTAATTAAGCTACTATGGTTCCATAATATGGAATATATTTATACATTATTGTTAGCCAATAGCCATTCAAGAGAGATACTTATATGTTGCATTTTTACTATAGAGAAGCGAATTGGAAAACGTGCTATAAGTTGAGAAATATAGTATGGTGATCTATAGAATAATTTTTCATCTCACACCTTATGAATTTGAGATAGACTTATATGTGAACTTAGGAAATTTGTGAAATGTCAAGTTCTAAACCAAATAGCCTAATACACTAAGTAGATTCCAATTCCTCCGAACGAAAGGATATAAATGGCTCCTTATATAGGTTTATATATATATATATATATATATATATATATATATATATATATATATATATATATAATAATAAAATAAAATGGCTTTGGACCACGGGCCGGGTCAAGGCCAGGCCAGGCCGGCCCCTTCCCATCCCAACTCCATACGCATCGTTACGCCACCATGAATCCTCCGGGGGCGCTCCGGTGCTGCAGAATGCGAGTACCACGAGGTCAACGCGGAGCCACGATGGCTGGCCGCGGGGCGCTGCCGCCGGCTACGGAGCGGCGGCGGCTGGCTGATTCCTCAGCACAGGTTGTGTGTTGGGGCCGCGGGCTGTTTCCACCTCAAGTATGGATACAAGTCGATTTCTCTGAAATTTGCTTTCTTTTTATCTCCTGAAACATTAATTGAAGCATTGTTCTAGTTTCTCTGAAACTTTCCCCAAACTCACTTGAAGGCTTTGAAATTGCCCTATGAAATTGTTGACACTTGCCTGAAGCCCCTGAAACTCTAAAAACTTTCTCCGATGTATGAAAAATTGCCGAAGCACGCTTGAAATTCATCAGCAGCCTTCAAACTTTCGATTAATTAGTCGCTGGTGAACCTTACTTATGTAAATAAAATTAGTGATTATGTTTCAAACCTTAGATATCGAAGTTTCAGTTAGTTTAATTTTTAAAACTACCTGTTAGCTCTCATATTAAGAATGTGTTGCATTTTCTGGCCTACTGAATTTTCAGAGAGCAAGTTTATACCGTTAAATCTGTAATACTAGTGCCTTTGTTTGTTCATATCATATTAGGTCTGGTACTCTGGTGTAATGAGTGCTGCGGAGTTGTCATTCTGATAACGTGTTATATGTTACACTCCAAGTTTACACTGGCAGGTTAGGATTCTTCGAGGTTCTTTTGGTCAGCTAGTAGGCGTTATAATTCCCTATAAGAATAGTTTTCTTTCTTTGTTTTCAATAGTAAGATTACTTGCGTATCAAAGAATAGTAGCATTACTTGACCTCCTTGTTATGCAGGCAAGCAACCACCCATAGCATTCCTATCACTGTGCTGGGTTGCATATGGATTACCAAGGGGACAAGCTTAGAGATTTCTTTCAATCTAATGGGCATCAGGTGCTTCAAAGAGTGGAAAACAACTACAGCTTGAAATATTTCACAGAAAATGAGATACGAAACATAACCAATGGGTACAAGTATATTCTGGGAAGAGGGGCATTTGGTGAGGTCTACAAAGGAACACTAGAAGACCAAACCTCAGTTGCCGTAAAGAAATATATACATGGGACCCAGAAAGAGTTGTTTGCCAAGGAGGTGATAGTGCACTCTCAAATAAACCACAAGAATGTTGTTAGACTCTTGGGCTGCTGCACGGAAAAGAATTCTCTAATGATTGTCATGGAGTTTATCACCAATGGAAACCTCAACAGCATACTTCATGGCAACAGCGCTAATGGTCAGGTTCCCTTCCCTTTGGAGAAAAGAATAGAAATTGCCATTGGGGTTGCTGAAGCATTATTGTCCATGCATTCGATGTATAGTCCTGTTCTTCATGGTGACATCAAACCGGCTAACATACTGCTAGACAAAAATTTTACACCAAAGATATCAGATTTTGGAATTGCAAGACTCCTTTGTGCTAATGGTCCCCAGCAAACCACCACTATCATTGGTTCCATAGGTTACCTTGATCCAGCATACTGTGAGAGTGGAATTCTAACCCCAAAGAGTGATGTTTACAGCTTTGGAGTAGTTTTGCTGGAAGTTATCACAAGGAAAAAAGCAGTGGATGGGACCATTACCCTTGCTCAAAGTTTTAATGAGGCTCTTACAAAAGGAGAGGATGTGCAGCACATGTTTGATGGGGAAATCAGTGTTGCAGAAAACAAGAAGTTTCTTGGAGACATTGGACAGTTAGCAGCTAAGTGCTTGCAGAGGGACGTCAAAACACGTCCTGAAATAGTTGAAGTAGCTAGTAATCTAAGGATGATCAGGAAAGCTATGCAGATAGAACAAGAAAATCTGAGTCAGCAGCGTACTGTATGGACATCGGGACACCAATTTGGCAATTTAAAAAATTTCAATAAAATTGAAATGAAAAGGATGACCAAAAACTACCGCATGACCTTTCGGAAAGAGTCATGTGAATGTCTCTACAATGGAGTCCTTGACGAGGATCGTCCAGTTATAGTAAGACAACTTAAAACATGTTCCGATACTGACAGAGAAATGTTCCTAAACACTATGAGCATATTGAGCCAAAAGAATCACAAAAACATTGCAAATGTTGTTGGCTTTCACCTAGGAAAATCCATTTTAGAGTGTGTATACGAGTCTTTCTGTGATTTATCCGAGTCAAAGTTTGGTTCTCTATCGTTATCGAACAGAAACCTCTATGACACTATCTGCTCCATAGAAAAAATTCCCCTTCATCAACGTTTGTCAATAGCAGTCCAGTGTGCAGAGGGCCTGGTTCATATCCATTCATTAGTAGCTGAAAGTCCTGATTTGTGTGGTTCGAGCCTCTTGGGAAATTTCAGGTCTGTCAATATATTTCTCGATAAGAATTTTGTGCCAAAAATCTTCAATTGGAACTTGTCAACGTTTCTTGGACATTCAACTGTGCAGAATGCTGTTCATGACAATGGACGAGAGTATTATTCAGACCCAAGGGATGTTTCTAGTCAGCTTTTTAACCTGAAATCTGATGTTTATAGCTTCGGAGTTGTTCTTTTAGAGCTCATCACTTGGAAGACAGTGCGATACAAGTATGATGGGAGGGTTCATGTGCTTACTACAGACTTCATTCATTCCTATAGAACTGACCATGGTGCAATAGAAATTTTTGGCAAGGTTTACGATGAACAAGGCAAGTCCTTCATTCACGAGGCCATTGCCATTGCTGTTGATTGCTTACAACCTCATATCGAAAAGAGGCCAGAAATGAATGTTGTACTTTCCCGTCTCCGGATTATCGCTTCAGCACAAAGTATCAGAAGCAAACTCACTGGTACACGCAATGAACTCTCTTCTCGTTCTGGTCTGTCAAGCTTAACCTTCTAGATACACACATAAAAAATAAATAGAACCTGCAGTACTTAAGGTTTAGGTGTACCTTTCAGCATAATAAAAATGCACCCTTACTATATACACCGTTCATTAAATTTTGGTTTGAAGTGCTGTACCATGTATATCAAAATATAATATTTGTTTTTCTAAGAAAATAAGAGTTTCTGGCGAAGCAATCACCTTAGCCTATTGTATTTACTTTTTCGTTTCTTCAATGCAGCTGGTGATAACAATAAGTCTAGCCAACACACGGTTCCTGCCACTGTCAGCAATACTGCTAAACTTCATCTAACTCTTACTCTTACATCGACCATTTCCCTAGAGGAACTGAATGAAGTAACCAGGAACTTCAGTATTGATCTTCTTATAGGGCAGGGATCATATGCCCGAACTTTCCTGGCAGTTCTTAAAGATGGACAGAATTCTGCCATAAAAAAGCTTGATCCTGTTAAAGAAATTCAAGTACAGGTCATGCATCTGCGCCTTGCTTTTCCACCTTTTTCAGTTATTGTTGTTTTTCTGGGTCCGAGTTATTGGGGGGAGAGGAGTTGACCGATGGAAATGGTGGCATGGACACAGGGAGAGAGGGGTATGGAGGGGGAGAGGCGGTGGCAGCTAGGATGAGGAAGTGAGAGTTGTTTAGAAGACTGTAGCAACAAGGCAGAGAAGCAAAACCCTGGGTGTCCTATGCGCCGACCCGGGGGGGCGCTGTGCCGCCCGCCGACCACGGCGACATTGAGCAGCGGAGGGAGGAAGATAGGGGGGGGGGGGGGGGGGGTCGGTGCGCCGGCTGGTTGGTAGCGAAAATTGTCGGCAAAACCCTGTCTCTGCTTTATCAAAATAGTTGCATTTCCCCTTTTATTTATAGGAAGGATCCAACTTGATGTCCAAGTAAATCCATTATCTGGACTCTTCCTAAAACTAACCTAGAAAACACTGTCCCGGCGGTGGTGCTACTGTAATCATGGTACTGTCCAGTGTCCACTTAGGCAAAAGTACCTGTGGAACTGTTCACGAGCCTAATTTTATCACTTATTGGGCCTATTTGATCCTGGGCCATTATATTTTCATTTTTTAGTATGTACAACAAAGGATTAGTTTCTAACAACTTGTGTTGCAGGTTCCGGCCATTTTAGGAATGAGTCAGCATGACAATGTTGTGCAACTTCTTGGATATTTTGTCAAAGAGGAAACTCGTGTTCTTGCTTATGAGTACGCACCAAGGGGATCCTTGTATGATATTCTTCATGGTATGGAATAACCCTAGATTTACTTTCATAAGCTTCAAGCTTGATCATTTGGTGTTTTCTTGTTAGCCTTAGACATAGGGCAATGGCATGATTATGTTAAAAATTTTGAACCAATCATATCAATCACATTGTTAGTCTACTAAATAATCTACAAAGTATCAAGCTTGGAAAACCCAGATGATATTCTTCGAATTCGCCATGATTTTAGGTAAAAAGGGTGTCAAGGGAGCCCAACCAGGACCACCTCTGTCATGGTTGCAGCGTGTGAAGATTGCCGTAAGTGCTGCAAAAGGCCTCGAGTTCCTCCATGACAAGGCTGAACCTCCCATCATTCACAGCAGCATTAAGTCTAGCAACATACTTCTCTTTGACAATGATGTTGCAAAAATAGGTGATATTGGTGTCTCAATACATGAAGCCCGTAACAGGTTTGATGAGTACTATGAGACTGCTTGGGTTTCTCGCGATCCCAAGTCAGCCTGGGAAGCACCTGAGTATGTGACAGAATACTTCCACACTTTCAGATTTACACTAATGCCTAGGCTGATAAATGATATGCATTCTGCTGCTTGTGTGCTGTTTCCTTCTGTGAACTTGTTAGGTGCGCAATCACAGGAGTGCATAGCAGAAAGAGCGATGTCTACAGCTTTGGGATTGTACTATTGGAGCTTTTAACTGGTCGCAAAGTAATTGATAATACAATGCCACGTAACCAGAGGAGCCTAGTTACATGGGTACATATGCCAGCATTCACTTTTCTAGTTTCTGTATAGGATGCAGCAGCTAATTTGCTTATCCTAAGGTGCAGGCTACACCAAGGCTTAGTGAAGACAAGGTGGAACAGTGCATAGATCCAAGGCTTGGAGGAGGATACCCACTAAAGGCTGTCAGCATGGTACCAATATTGTTAAGACTGGATGTTGTGTGCTCGAGTGAGCAAGTAGAGGTCTATACAGTGTGACTTGAACATAACCATCTTTTGACATTGGAAAAGGAAGACATAATCATTTTTCTATTTCTTCTTTTAAAAGGAATTTTTAGATCATGTTTGTTTGTCCTGCATTTAAGCTGAACTTATCCAGAAAATAGTATTTAGGGTCAGAGTGTCAGACAGATATAGCTTCTGCTCTCCATATTGAAGAAACAGAGCGCATGCTCCACAATGACTCAAGCTTTACCCCTCCAAAGATATGGAGGAAACCTCAGTCAGCAATGGCTTGTGAATCTTGACACGAACCACCAACATAAAGCAAACAAACTTTCTGTGGATTTAAATATTCATATTATTTTAAAATAGATTATACACAGACACTTTAACTAAGAGTAGACTTTTTATGGAGCAGGTGCACACCACAATAAACTGAAAACCATAAGCAAATCGTATTTGCCAAATTTGCTACTCTTTAGAGTTACAACTAATATTGGTAGTCTTAAAAGAGAACAATATATTCTTGTTCTGAAAGTAGTACGCTAAACAAACGAACTTTTATTTTCTTTTGTGTGTGTGTAATTATTGATTTGGTTTGGCAAACAGATGGCTGCTGTTGCTGCACTGTGCCTACAGTGGGAGCCTGACTACAGGCCTGAAATGAACATTGTCGTCAGGGCTCTGTGCCGTTACTGAACAAGTCACCATCTCTGCCTCGGTGAAGCATTTGGAACTGGAATGTGGTTTTCGGTGGGTGTCATTGCGAGTTTAAGATCATACGATCAGGGGTTTCGTGCAGGTGATTGGTGTGGAACAGAAAGTTTTCATTACTGCATTCCCCTAGGTTTGGAACTTTGCTTTGTTTTAGTCTGTACATATGATTTAGACTTGTTATTACAATGGATCGTCCTGATCTGATGCATCTTGGTCAGTTTTGAAACATGCAATGCTACGTGTAGCTTACATCTTTTTTTTTTGGTAGTACGTGTAGCTTATATCTGTGTGCAAATGCTGAATCATGTTTTACATGATTATTACTCGGATTCCTTATTATCACTATAACAGGGGTCGGATGCTAGTATCCGATCCAACCGTGTTTCTTTCTTGTCGTCCATGTCCTCACCAGGTGGTCGTCAAACAACATATATAAGCTCAAGCACACTCCGTGGCCGCTGAATTCACTCGCTTATATTTCTTTTCTTTCCTTTTTTTCTTATATTTCTTTTCTTTCCTTTTTTTCTTATATATTTCTTTTTTGTTTTATTATATTTCCTTTTTAATCTTTCTTCTATCTATTTTTATTTTACTCTAATTATTTTTCTTCTTTTGTGTGTGTTCACTTCCAGGTTGGTACGTTTATCTTTTCTTTCCTTGCTTATATTTCTTCTTTCTTTTCGTTTCCCTTTTCTTTCTCGTGCGGTTGTTTTCCTCTCTTTTTTTCCTTTTTTTTAATATTTCTTTTGCTCGTTCATGGGTTGCTATAAATATTGGATATATAAGAGCATCTTCAATTCCCTAATCATCCTTCTAATCCTTTTTTTTTAGAAAGATAGGGAAAACCACTTCTCAACAGCTCATAATATTTACTCGTAATCTTTTAGTAGTCGGGAAATTCCTCCCCTTTCGCGTTACGCGCTGCTCCCGTCGCGCGTATCCGTCCCCCGCGCTGGTTCGCCGCCACGCCGTAGTACGCCATTCGCTCGAGCAGCTCGTACACTGCATATGCATGCGTAGCATAGTCATAGATCCATGGCCCATGGGCACGCGAAGCAAATCCCGGCGGCGAAACATTGCCGCCGGCCGGCCGGCCGGAGAAACGAGAGAGCGCCGCTAGCTGACTCTGAATCTCTCTGACGACGAAAAATGAAGGTGCAGGCGGTCCAGCCACCGCGCTTGGAGCGGAGGACGGGGTTGCCGCGGAGGTCGACGGAGCCGTCCTTGGTGTATTCCCCTCCTCCTCCCCCTCCCTCGCCGTACCTCCATGGCCGCACGCAGGAGCTGGCTCAAGGCCAGAGGCGACAGACGAGGAGAGCCTAGAGCGAGCTCGGTCCTACTGCTGCACTCGCTGCTCAATACCTGAAGTGTAGTGCTGTGCCGTTCTCTGGGCTCTGGCTGAGCAGCTGGAGGGAGTACTGATGGGTGCATTAAATTGTGTAGCTACGCGTGCCCTCCTACCGCTCTACTCCCCCTGTATGTTTGCATTGAAGGCATTTACTGTGCTCTGCGATTTTGCACCGGCGTTTACCACGACGCCCTCCCTCCACGACGACGACGACGACGACGACGACGAGCAGCGAGCATGCCCGGACAACGTACGGTAGTCGAGTGATGACGTGCAGCAGTGCAGGGCACACCGTGTTTGTGCAAATGCACCCACCCATCATCTCAAGTGCGAAAACAAACAGTTTTTAGGAGAAAAAATTAGGAAAAACTCCTGAAGATGACTATCTTTTTCTCTTCTAATATCTTTTTAGGAGTTGCCAAACTACAAGTTTTTAGGAGAAAAAATTAGGAAACTATCTTTTTACTTCTTTTTATTGTGCATTTTTCTTTTTTTCTTTTTTTATTTCCTTTCGTTCATCAGTTTTCCCTTTTTTTTTATTTTCTATGGTAGTTTATTGTTCTTTTTATTTTTATCTTTCTTTTATTTCTTTTTTGCTCTAATTAATTTTCTTTATTTCATTTGTTATTTTCTTGTTTTTATTTTATCTTTCTTTTTCTCCTATTACATGTGATGTTATGATGTATTCTGTGATGTTTATGTAGTATACATGTGATTCTTGTTGATGTATTCAGTGATATTCACATGGTATATATATGATTTTTTATGATGTATTTTGTAAGGTTTGTGTAGTATAAATGCAATGTTCGTGTAGTATCTTTGATTATTCAAGTACCCATGAAATATTCTACAGCATATTTAAGTTACTCAATAACTATGAATGTGATGTTCTTTTATTTTCTACTATTACGTGGTCTTTTATTTTTATTCCTTTTGTTTTCCTTATGCTTTGTTCTATTTTTTATTATTTTTTCTTCTATTTATGTTATGTTATTAATCTATTTCTATATATATTATAGCTCTTGTTATTCATCTTTCCTCTATCGTCATGGATATTATAATACCATTTTCTGGAATGTTTTTATCCTTAATATGAAATATTATTTTTCTAAATTTAGAACATTTGTCTTATTAAGACAGAACATCTTTCTTGAGATATAAAATATCCCTTCTTCTTAATAAACAACCTGTTCGTTTGGCTGTGGCCTGTCATAAACGATCGTAAATTTTCAGTCGGAACAGTATTTTTCTCCCACACAAACCAGCCAGCAGTACTTCTTCACGAACCAGCAACGATACGAACCAGCCAACCGAACAGGCCTATGTTCTATCCTCATGAGATAAATGTTCGTTAATATAATTTATCTAAATATATTCGTGTGAGATCTTGTTTTGAAGGATTTATTATAACAAACACAATGATGAAAATCAAAATTTAATTTTGATTTTTAGTTTAACAACTACTCCCTCAGTCCCAGAATATCTGTCGTTCTCGCTTCCCGAGAAACAACTTTAACAAAATATATATTAAAAATATTATTATTTATGATACATAATTAGCATCATTGGAAAGATCTTTGAATCTAGTTTTTTGACAAATTTGTTTGGAGACACAAATGTTGCACATATTTTGTACAAATTGAGTCAAAGTCATGGCACGGACACCGAAAACAACAGATAAATTGGGACTGAGGGAGTACAGCTTTTTAAAACTTTAAAGAAAAGTTTGGCTCACTTTCCTAGGCATTGTGTATGTACGCAGAAACACCGTTCAGCTTTGTATGCAACTCTTGGTGGTGGCAGGCCACGTGTGGACACGCGAAATTGGGCTATGCGGGGACGTGCGGAAGTGAGCCCGCGCGGATGCGGAAAACAAAAAAGCTAGTCGGCGCGGCGCTAGGTGCCCACCCTGATCGATTGGAAGCACAACCCGAGCATTACTGCTTACTCCAATAAGGCACGTGCATTACTGCTTAGTGTTTACTCCAATAAGGCAGGACAAATTCATAAGCATTTATATATTTTTTAGAAACATTGAGAAGCATTTATATAAGAAGCGGAGATTTGAAGTTTTGGTTGGACGGGCCTCGGGCCCGATGTCATGTCTAGACCAGGCCCATGGCCCACGAAGCCTTTGATGTGGCCCAGTCTGGCCCCGATGTCACGTCTAGACTAGGCCCATGGCCCACGAAGCCTTTGATGCGGGACAGTCCCAATGTCCGATCATTCCTATTGCACAGCCAAGGAGACCTGCTAAACGAACAATGCTTCAGAGTCCAGATAGACGTGACGGCTTGCTAGTGTCCGGGCGGATGGGGCGTTCGATCGCCCGCTCCTACTAAAGCATATAGGCCTCCGGTGGATTTCACTGATTAACGACCATATAAGATTATCGTGACTAACGTGTGTTTTATAGAGGTAATTTAAGTTATGTCATGATAATGACGATTATTTGGGACAATCAATGGTTTTCATGCCCCTATCGATGAAAATCAGTTTTGGTTTTCAAGGATGAACGACATGGTTAAGGACAGACTAGTTCTAAGTGTTATTTGGTGTTGAGAGACACTTAGAGTAGTTTATAACTTTGTTTTTCTTTGGCCATACTATTAAGAGGGGTATGAACTAGTAGCTTGACCTATGTAAGTCTAATGGTTTGGGTACCATGCACACTTATCAAACTTAGCACTAGCTAGCTCAAGGAACAGCCCAAAGATCATTTGGAGTCGATCCCATTCATAAGTGTTTCAAATTGGAAGTGAATTGAAGTGGTAATAGAGGACCAGGACTCTGCTGTAGTAGTGATCAGACTCTGAGGTGCTGAGTCCGGTCAGTGCCAGAGTCTGCGCGATAGTGCTTCAACTAGATCGGACGCAGGCACAAGGGAGAGACCGGACGCGACGGTCCCACTGTAGCAGATAGGGCTCGGCACTGAGGCAGGACCAGACATTGGCCGGTTAGTGACCGGACTCTCGTGAGCCAGTGTCCGGTCAACATCAGAGAGGTTCTAGAACAACTTTTTAATGACCGGACGCATCCGGTCAGGGAGGACATGGCTCCCCCAAGGTCTGGTCACTGTTTTGATACTCTCTGACAGTTGACGTCATGTAGCCGTTGGCTACTGAGCGGACGCATCCGGTCACATCGACAGATGCGTCTGGCCACTTCGTAATGTGCTAAGTTGGACCCCAATAGTTATGTTTTAAAGTGGGGAGTATAAATACTTCTCCTACTCGTCTAATTTAGCTCTCTTGCCCATTTGTTCAGCTAAGGAAACACTTTGAAGTGCAAGGAAGAGCAAGAGCCTAGTGGGATGATTAAGATTTGATAATCTAAGATTAAGGACCTTATTAGCGCATAGGGAGTAGCAAGTGTGCATCCACATTTCTCATTAGGCTTGTCATGGTCAAGTGAGAGTTTGTTCTTGTTACTCTTGATGATCGCCATCATCTAGACGGCTCGGTGGTGATTGGAAGCTTGATGATCATTCGGCGGAGCTTGTAGATGACCCAAGTCAGTCTTGTGAGCGGTTGTGGGGCAATTCACCATGACAGAGTGTTAAAGAATCAGCCTATAGAGAGCACTTGATCCCTATGCGGATCAAGGGGGAGCTACACCCTTGCGCAGGTGCTCCAATGAGGACTAGTGGGGAGTGGCGACTCTTCGATACCTCGGAAAAATATTGTTGTGTTCCTCTCCCTCTCTTTACTTTGAGCATTTATTTTTGAGCAATTCAATTCATGTCTTTACATTCTTAGAATTGCCATGCTAGAGTAGGATTGGAACCTAGGCTACAAAACTTTTATGCGGTAGAACAATAGAGAACACATTTAGGCACCAAGGGTGAAATGTGCTAAGTGTAGGGCTTAATTATTGCAAGAAATTTTAGTTGAGCCCAATTCACCCCCCTCTTGGGCACAGTTGATCGTTTCACCTGCAGTCATTTTTCACATCGTTTCACGTGCCCATGTGAGGCCTGCGTCGCTCTGAATGTAACCAGCATCGAGAAGAGAGGGGGAGACGGCGGATGCCCAGCCGATGTCCGGAAGGAGAAGGAAAACAGATTGGGATTCCCAAAATAGAAATTCTGACTCTTTTGCCCCTCTGTGATAGTCCTAGGATATCTCGGCTATCACCTGGTATCCAATTTTCAGCTGATTACAGAGTCATACAACCTCAGAGTGTATAAATACATAAATAAATTACAATAGTTTGGTACAACTAACAACAAACAAAACACTATTATTATATCATGGAAGCGAAGCTTGACGAATCTCCAATCAAGAGGCATCCTTGAGTGTAGAACGAATCCAACTAATCATCACTGCAGGTCGAGAATTCTGCACACTACCAGAAGTGTGCAGGAAGAGAAAATAAAAGGATCTGACGATCCTAATAGTTTGGTTGTGATTTTCATCCTTAGCGCATGCGGAGTAACAACAAGTATAATAATATATAAGGCCCTATTTGGTTTTTTAGTCCAGGGACTAGAGACTAAAACAGGGACTAAACTTTAGTCTCCTATCCTGTTTGGTTCCAGGGACTAGAAGGGACTAAAGGGCATTAAAGCTACTGAACAAAGACTAAAATACCCTGGGTGGGGATGGTCCCGACGCAATAAAGATGAGAGAGGGAGGGGCATGGGGTGTTAAGTTGGACTAGTAGTCTCAAATAGCCACCCCTCAAGGGACTACAGCCCAAATCCACTTTAGTCCCTCTAGTAGTCTCCTATTTGGCAAAGTAGGGACTATTTGGGACTAAATGGGCTCACTAGTCTCTAGTCCTATCTAACCAAACAGGGCCTAAGTATCTCAACCCAACCATCCATCCATCCCATCCCATATCCAACACAGTTCGCACCACACTCTCAGATCTCACCACCACTGCTCTCTAAGCGGCAAGGACAACTCCCTCTCATGCCTTGCCTCAGCAGCCATCGGGCCACATTCTTATCCAAACCCAAGGGGGAGAGAAGAAGGGCACCTCTTGGCTACAGCCGGCTGAGCGCATCAGTGTGGCGGGGCAGGGCGGTGCTAGCCTCCACGGGGAGGTACGGGCTCAGATTCACGAAGGGGAGGAAGGGAGCATGTGGGTGTGATGGACGGCAACAAGGAACATGGAGAAGCGGCGATGGCTGGGCTTTGTTGGTATTTATTAACATAAAAAAATATGAAGGATTCCACAAGCGCACATAATACCATTGTAGCATTTTACCGGGAGTATTCCTCGGTATCATTATTTATATTTTACCACAGGAAAAACAATGGAGTAAGACTTATTGCGTAATAGAGGAATATCTATCAACATACCCGCATAGCTTAAGTAGAGGGTAAATATATAGATAGGAATTAAGCATAATGACACTCAGGGGATAGATCTATAAAGATAATGTAAGCTAGTCAACTCGGGAGAATAATAGGTGAGGTAGTGTTTACACCAAAATTTGGAAGAAGATGTTACAGGGACCCGAAAGCTCCCAAGATCATGTCACCTAAGGAATCAATTACATGCAGATCGGGATCAGCTGATTCAGATGCAGAAAATGGAATCGGCTTTCCACAGATAGCGCTAGTAGATAACAATAGAGGCTACAGTTCGGGGCCTAGGACAAAGCATGCCGGACTCTACAAAAAGGGAAAGATTAGAGTCCAAGTTATCTTAAATTAGGAATGTTTTCTCTAGGTTCAAAAATTGTAATAAGTCGTACTTAGACAGGAGTCATGCACAGGGCCCGGGTATAAATATCAAACCCCGGCTATTGTAAAAAAGGAATGAATCAATCCAAATACAAGTCAATTACTTTTTTCGGCTCCGTCCACCCCTTAGGAGTAAGGAGTAGAGTAGATCTCGGTGAGTTCTTCAGCGAGTACGGACTGCATCGATCCGGTCGACCTCCACTGCTTGTCTATAAGTACCGTCATGGTTTATACCTCTATTCGTATGGCTACATTGATCCGGTCGACCCCCACTGCGGCTCTAGGTATAAGCTAGTTATCGACTCTTGTTTAATTCAAGTATGGCATGTGTGATTCTGCCTCACACCTCCACTACTTGAATTAGATCAAGGTCAAGTTATCTGCTCTACCTTAGAATGACAGTCTTTGGTAATTCATTAAGTTACCGATATTTCTTATTGCTTTCATTATTTATCTAATTACAACAATATCATTCTGCCCGATTGAGATTGATTTAGATCGGCCTTATATCTTATTTGACCCATCGTTTGCTAACCTAAAACTGATCCAATCTACACCTTAAACTGATGAGGTATGTCTTATCAGCTGTTTTACATCAATCTTGATCGTGCATAACAGTGCGGTTAAGGCATGTTGCGTCTTGAGTAGATCTATTGGCTAGAGAGAACCATTCCATGGCCTGTTATCATGGCCTGTGTAATTCTGCCTCACACCCCACTGTTAACATTGTAGAGTGGGGATCGATATTTAGTAGATCTATTCCTGGTAAGGCATGACTTTAACTGTGCGTTATGCCTGAATCGGCTATTTTAGCCGATATCGAGCGCTTTCACGAATAGTTCGCATCACGAGACCGTTGAAGTAAAGATAGGTTGAAAGATATGCTAGCCCCATGATCTTATTATTGTATCATGGCCTGCATGATTCTGCCTCATGCCTCACTGATATTAGTAATGAGTTAGGGTTGTCGAGTCTATTGTTATTTCTATGGCCTACATGATTCTGCCTCATGCCCCACTAGTCATGATGATAGATGAGATCTAACATGTTCATTAGATTTATCTTTATTAAACGGTTAAGTGGTGTTGAATTATTTCTTTATATAAAAAGGGGTTCAGGTTAATTATAATCATTGGCTCAGCACAAACCGATCATTGTTAACATCTTATTGCCATTGATTAATATCTGTTCAATTAATGATATTTATCTTGAGTGATAACTGATTCTTCTTACACAACCCCATGAGCTCTAATTGATTTATTCTCATAAATATACTAGAATCGACTATTTAGTCAATCTCCTTTCATATCGGCTCTCATAGCCGCACATTCAGGACTGTCTGGCAACACTGGCAAGTTTCACCCTTAATTACTGATGAACTTTCTCTCCTTACCAATTGCAGGATCAAATTGTACTAGCACATCTCGGGAGGATCATATAGGATTGACCACCCCTGCGTTGAAGCTAGGTGGATCTGCTCCATCGAGCGGACCCTTCCGGCTTGCTGCGTGTGTCCTTGGCACAGGGCAAAAATTCTAGTGTCGACACACTGTTTCTGGCACGCCTAGTGGGACACCACAATCATCATGGCGGTTCACAACAACGACGACATCCTTATGCTACATTATGAAGATCTACCTGATGGGGATAAGGGTATCATCAGCAAAGCTATAGAAGAGTTTCAGAACAAATATTTGTTGTCCTACACCAAAACACGTGACAACATAATTGTTCAAAAATTTTCACTACCAAGAGTTCTGTTACATGGGCAGACGAACACAGATGAAACTGAAGACAGGCGTTTCTTTAAAGAGATTATGGACAAATCTATTCGTGATGCCATGTCGAGCCATAACGAAGCTTTCGTGGACGTATTCCATAACGCCTTGAAAGAGGCGATTCATGGATTTCCAGTTGGTCAAGGCGGACCGACTTATTACAACATTCCAGATCCATCAACCTAGGGGACCAATCAAGTCGGTACCAGCCATCAAGAAGCAGCACCAGCTGGTAGTGGTGATGTCCAAACAGTTCAGGGTTCATCTGAATAAACTCAAGGAACTACTAGCAAATCAAACACAGTACCATCCTAGGACCACCAGTATAGCATGTGCAATAGCCGGCGGGGCAAAGTCATAACCAGGTGATCAATTTTAGGCACATCAGGCCACATACCGTCATCGGCTCAAAAATAGCACTGTCAGTTCAAAGAATCCATAGAGATATAGATCCTTATATCTATAAGCAGAGGCTTCAAGTAGCAAGCCAGCAAAGGACTCAATAGATTGAGATTCCACAAGGGTATCACTATGGCACAGATTATAACACCCTCCATATGATGCTAAATCCAGGATATCAAGGCATGCGGGATTTCAATTCATAGATGGGTCAGCAGGTATAGAGGAATCCAAATCCGTAAGTTGATGAGTTATTGCTGAGGGTGACTAAGATGATGAAGAATCAGTTCGATCTAAAGCCAAAAGGGCTGACCTTTTTGTACAAATGTCCATATCCAGAATGATATGATTTGGTTGCTCTTCTAACAAATTATAGGCTCCTAGAATTCGCTAAGTTCACTAGCCAAGACAGTACAAGCATGATAGAACATGTCGGTCGGTATCTTACACAATTAGGCGAAGCGTCAGTTGAAGATGCCCATCGAGTTCATTTCTTCTCTCTGTCCTTATTAGGGCCAGCCTTCACATGGTTTTCATCATTGCCAGTCAATTCCATTATCAATTGGGCTGACCTGGAGAAGAAGTTTCATACATATTTTTATACTGGAACTAGAGAAAAGAAGATTATCGATCTGACAACCATAAGACAGGAGACTAATAAATTAGGCACTGAATTTCTTCAGAGGTTTCAAGAGACCAGGAACTTGTGCTTCTCCTTAAACTTGGCCGATGATCAACTAGCTGCTTTGGCTGTTCAAGGAATGCTGCCGATGTAGAAAGAAAAGCTGATGGGATAAGAATTTGACAACTTGGGACAATTGACTCAACGAGTAGCAGCGCTTAATAGCCAATTTCAGAGTATGCGTAGAGATACTCGGTTCTAGAAGAGTACCTCGGTAGCCAAAGCTTATGATCCATATTCAGTCGATGACGGCTATGAAGATGAAGAAGAAGAGGTTGCTGTAGCTAAATGAAATTAGGGTAAGAAGATAGTGATGGTACCAAATACTTGGGGAAGAGGAGTCGAGGAGAGCTATGACTTTGATGTCACCAAATCAGATAAACTCTTTAATTTCTTGCTAGAGAAAGGGCAGATCAAGTTGCCCGATGGTCATGTCATGTTGCCCCCTGATCAGTTGAAGAATAAGAAGTTCTGCAAGTTCCATAATGCTACTTCTCATTTCACTAATGAATGCAGAATCTTCAGACAGCATATATAGAGAGCTATTCAGCAGGAGAGGCTCAAATTTGATACTCCTCGGAAAATGAAAGTTGATGATAATCCTTTCCTAGGAGATCAAAACATGGTTGATGCTGGGCTATTCAAAGGAAAAACTAAGGTCCTAACATCAACCAAATCAAAAGAAGCTGGAACAGTCGATCCCAAGATGCAAATATTGGCTGACGAGTATAGAGAAATTGGGAGACGTCGTGCCGAGCAAAAGAGCCGATACGAGCAGGGGAAGACATTAAGAGCAGAGACGACGAAGCCATGGGTCACATCTCGGATTTTATTGAATAAGTGGCAGCGGATAGAAGGAAAAGGATTATCAAAGGTGGTTAAAAGATCAAGCGTACCAACATCAATTGAAGCAAGAAAGGTATGAAAAGGAACAAGCCTAATTACATTGGAATTGTCCTTTCTTCAGACATTGCTGGAATGAAGGTTTGAAATTGCCTACCAGACATGACTGTCCAGAATACAGCAATCAATATCGGGAGTATAGGCAGTCTCAAACCAACCGCCGGTCTATCCATGCTCAAGATGCATATCATCATAATAACATGGATCGGCGCTTAAAAAATTAAAGTGTTCATGATCGGCTTAGAAAAAGAGTCGTTGATCAGAACTGGACTGATCATGAAGAAGGCACTGAAAGAAGATATGTGTGGCAGGAAAGCCAGTGGTGTCCTAGGAGGTTTAACAAGAAACCAGAAGAGAAGGGTGCGACGCCTAAGGAATAAAGAGATAGGAACAGGCTCAGGCATCCGGTAAAACTCAAGTGTGGCGTATCAAGCAAATAGCCTATAGAAAGCAACCATCGGCTAATATCCAAATGGTTTTTCTGTTGCCATCAGGGTTCAGAGTCAATGGTGAAAACCAACAGCCGATCCAAGCAGTCAGGCTTTGAAAATTTGTATTAATGGATAATCCAATAGATGGTACAGACGGGAAACTAGGACATGGCTTCACATTGGCCGATGAATTAGAAGAAGTAGATATTGGTCCTAGAGATAGACCTAGGCCGACGTACAGTGAGTGCTAAGTTGGATCCGGAGTATAAGCG